>NW_024104895.1:0-130472 GCF_003945595.2 Pipra filicauda
GTTCCTTGCAGTCGGAATGTAAACTCATCAGCTCCATTAAACTTGAGCACTATATCCCATCATCCAGATCATCAAGGAAGATGTTCACCAGGAATTGCTGATCACTGGCCTCCAGCTGGATGTTGCACTCCTGATCACCACCCCAGCCAGCAGATTTCAACCAGCCTGCTGTCTGCTCATCCAGCCCATACTTCATGGGCTTCTCTGTGAGGGAGCCCTGTCTGTGTCCACTAGTACACACATTCATTTGGATTTTAAACAATCAAACAGAAGTGAGAGTTTTAACAGCAGAATTATTTTTCAAAGGGAAATAGAAGGGTAAGAGTTTTTAATTTTAATGATCATGTTTTACATGATGCTAATTGACCTCTAGTAGAAATGAGAGAGCACCTTAAGAGACAAATCTACATTCTCTATTTATGCCTCTGAATTACAGGTATGGCTTTGATGGAACGAGTGCCTTCAAGCTCCACTGGCAGGCACTGTTTGAAAACTATTTGGGTGATTTTTGATAAGAAATGAAAGATGCAACGACAGGAAGCCATTCAGCAATCCCTGACAAGGGAGGTCCACTGTCAATTGCTGGGAGGGCCCCCACCTGTTTCTTTTAATGGTGCTCCCAAATCCCACCCCTTGGGCCTCCCATCCCATCCTTTTTGGTCCCTCAGGCATCTCCTCCCCAGGATCTGCTCTGTGTCCTACCCAGGGTCCCCAAATATCCTCCCATTAAGCATTCCCAAAGCTTTTCTTTCCATCCTTCCCCTCAGACCTTTGCCTTTCACCCAGGCCACTGCCCTGGTACCTCCCAAGACCATTCCTTGACTCCCTCTCCACTCCCAACCATCTCCCAGTGCCCTCGTTTTTGTCCTCCTCCATCCTCCTCCTCCTGTCCCCACCAAGCCTCTCCCTTGCAGTCCCCATGTCCCTACACTTGAATTCCTTTCCCCTCCCCTGCATCCCACACAGGGCCCCTTCAACACCCCAATCCCAGTCCCGTGGGCTCCCCAGTTCCCCCCAGTTCAGCATCTTTGGGTCCCCCCCAACCTCCTCCCCCCCTCCCTGCAGGCCCTGAATTCCCCTGGCTCTCCTTGTCTCCATCCCCACCCTGGGCCCTGCAGGCACAGGGGTTGGAGGTGAAACTGGGGGCAGTGGGAGCAGGGGGAGCAGAAGGGATTTTCCCCCTCAGACAGGGGGCCAGCCCTGGGCTGGGGGGCTGGGGACACCCGTGTCCCTCCCCCAGCCCCACAGGGGCCAATCCTGCTTAACCCTTTGCTCTCCTTGCCCAGGCACTCTTGGCAGGAACCCAAAATGATCTGTGGGATGTGAGTGGGCCGGGGGGACTGGAGGGCATCCAGTCTGGGAACTGGGGGACACTTTGGTCCCCCCATCCCTCGCTGGCACCGGGGACATCCCAGTGACCAGCCAGGGCTCCTGGGCTCTCTCCAGCTGCATTTAGTGGACGTTGGGATCCTGAAGATGGCTCAGGTGGGTACCAGGAGTTCTGCCTGAGTCGGGTCCTCCCCTCACATGGCCATGACACTTCTGGCCATCCCAGTCTGCCCCAGTATACCCCAGTGCACCTTCCCCAAGGATCCCATTTCTCCCCCCAGGCTCCCAATACATCCCACTGCACCCAGTGTGTCTCTGAGCCTGTGTTTGTCCCCAGCCCCCTGTGGTGGAGAAGGTGGTGGGTCCTGTTGGTGAGAAAGGCGTGGCTGCATCCCTGGATGGCTGAGGTGAGCAGTGCCTGCAGGGAGAGGGGTCAGGACAAGGCCCCTCTCATGTTGCAGTGGACTTTGGGGGTGACATTTGGGGCTCTGTCTTTCAGGACTGGTGGTGACACCCGTGCCCTGTCCCCCTCCAGTGGCATGAGGAGATGATCATCCCCGGAAGAACCCCCTGATTTCCCTCAGAGCCCAGGGGCATTTCCCCAGAATGATCAATAAATCCCTTCAGCAAAGCTACTCTGCTTGATCTTGTGTGTGTGTTCCCAACTCCATGTGTGTGTTCCCATCTCCATGGGTGTGTTCCCAACTCCATGTGTGTGTTCCCATCTCCATGTGTGTTCCCATCTCCATGTGTGTGTTCCCAACTCCATGTGTGTGTTCCCATCTCCATGGGTGTGTTCCCATCTCCATGGGTGTGTTCCCATCTCCATGGGTGTGTTCCCATCTCTCTGTGTGTGTTCCCAACTCCATGGGTGTGTTCCCATCTCCATGGGTGTGTTTCCATCTCCATGGGTGTGTTCCCATCTCCATGCCTGCATTCCCATGTCCCTGTCCCCTCCTTCTCCAGCCCCTGCACACCCAGTGCCTCTCTGGCCGCTCCCCTGCCATGAGCAGAGAGGCTCAGGGGGCTCCTGGGGGTCTCTGCACACGAGATCCCCTTCACCCCCTCCATGTGCATCCTGAGCAGTGCAGGTTGGGGCATCGTGGAATGTCCCTGCTGGGGGCTGGGACAGGCAGGGGGCACATGGGGCAGCCCCTGGAGCACCTGGACCTCCCCTGGGCTCTGGGAGGGATGGGAAAGGGGATCAAAGAGCCAGCGGGTGTCAAATGCCCCCAGATCTCAAGGGCCAGGCTCGGGGCTGAAGGGATGGAGAGCAGCCCTGCATCCAAGGCCATGGGGATAGTGGAGGATGAAAAGCAGGATGGGAGCCAGCAATGGGAGCTCACAGCCCACAAGCCCCCTGTGTCCTGGGCTCATCCCACAGCGTGGGCAGCAGGGGAGGGGGGTTCTGCCCCTCTGCTCCGCTCAGCTGAGACCCCTCCTGCAGTGCTGCCTCCAGCTCTGGGGCTGCCTCAGGGTGTGGTTTTCTGTTGAGGAGGAAAAGGCAGGACTGAGTCAGGTCAGACTCTATTGGCAAAATGTGTCTCTCTTTTTAGGAAGACGTCTCTGCATCCCCCTCCCCTGAGCTCTGGGTTTTGCTGGCTGATGGGGGCTTTGAGAGCAGGGACCCTGTGACAGGCTCCCGAGGAATCCTCCTTGCTGTGAGAGGCAGCTCAGGACACGGGGTGATCCGAGATTAAATGTGCCTGTGACACATCAAAGCGTTTCCAGCCCTGCTGTTCACAGTTTGCCCAACTGCAGAGCAGAGCTGAGGGGATTTGCTGTAGTTTTGTTACAGTTTCACTTGGCACATTTAGAAGTAAATTTGGATGGCTGAAATCCCTGACATTTCTGATGTTCTCCAAGTGAAATCTCGTGGGTCCTGGGAGGCAAAGGGATGGTCTCAGTGCAGAGAGAAGAACTACGCTGGCCATCACTCCTGTTCTCAGCCGCCCCTCGCTGGCAGCTTGGAGCTGAGGGAGGATCACACTAAGGAGCTCCTTTAAAAAGAGACAGGGCCTTTCTGGGAGCAGAGGAATCTGGGCTCAAAGGGCAGATTGACAGACTCCTTGTCTTTTCTCAGGGTGCCTGATTAGGATCTCCTCTTTCTTCTCCCAGACTGCTGCACAGAGGGATCATTGCAGCTGCCCAGAGCATTTCTATGGCTCTACCACCGAGGTGTCCTCTCCATGGGGATCCCAGACAGCACAGAGATACTATGGCAGAGCTGTGCCCTTCTGGAGGACACCCTGCAGGACACCCGGGGAAGCAGCTGAATGTCCTGAAGTTGCCTGGAGGGCACTTGGGCATTTTGCTCCCACAGACACATCCCCACAGCAGCACCCAAAGGGTTTGTGTCTGGACAGGAACCTGCCACCCCAAAGCCCCTGCACTGCCTGAGAAAAGCCAATGGTGAGAAGAAGAACAGCCCAGACAACAGGGGATGGCAGGGAAATGCCACAATGCTGCTGCCAAGGGAGGAGGGACACACAGAGAGAGATGGAAATGGGGGCCTTGTCCTTGCCTGGGCTCTGCTGCTGCAGGGCAATGCACAGCCCAGGGGCCATGGCCTGAGGGCACAGGCTCTGCTTAGGCTGGGAAAGGAGCCCAGGGAGGAGCTGCTCAGGGAAGGGGTCTGTGCCACAGGGACAGCAGGGAGGGGCCCACATCCCCCTGCCCAGCACTTGTGGCAGCAGCTCCCTGTCCCTGCCTGCCTGTCTCTGGGTGAGGAGCTGTTCCTGCCAGCAGCCCCTCCCTGTGCCCAGCTCAGCTCCCTGCCAGTGCTGCCAGAGCCATCCCCAGCCCAGTGCCCAGGGGCAGCTCTGCCTGGGCAGGGGCTGCAGAGCAGATCCCAGACCCTGCGGTGGCTGGGAAGGGGGAGGTGTTCTGGGGGGATGTGCTTCCTGAGAAGGGCCCCTGGAAATGGAGGAGGTGGAGCTGAAGCTGTGAGGAGCCCTGAGCCTGCAGCTGAAGGGCCCTGCCCAGCCCTGCCCTGCCCTGCCCTGAGGGGTCACTCCTTCCACCCACCCCTTCTCCCCCAGCCCCGTGGCAGCTCCTTGGCCGGGCTGAGAGCTGCCCCTGGCAGGCAGCAGAGTCCCTGCCCCAGCACACAGAGCCCTGGGGGCAGGACCCTGCTCTGCCCCACAGCCCTGGGCACCCCTGGCTGCACCCCCACCTTCCCACCCCACAGCCAGCCCTGCCACAGGGAACCTTCTTGCCCTGGGCCTCTGAGGGGGCAGCAGCAAGTCCTGCTCTGCAGCAGCTTCTCCTGCTGCACCCCAGGAAATCCAGCAGAGCCATCCTGGCAGCTCCTGCCACTGCTGGCATTTGGCAGCTGGGAGAGGCACTTACAGGAACTCCCCTGCACTGCTCTGCAGCCACAGCCTGACCGTGGCAAAGGGCTGGCAAGGTTCCTGCCCTGAGCAGCTCTGCCCTGTCCTCCCACCCCAGGATCTCTTGAACCTCCTGCTCCCTTCTCCTGTCTGCCCTTGCTGCCTGCAGCTCCTGCCCTGCTCTGCCATATGGCCACTTCCCCTGCACTGCAGCAACTGGGAGAGTCCTGCTGAAAGATCCTAGAAGCTGTGGGATGTGGCAGCTTTAGGAGATGCCTTCAGGAAGGGAAGTTGAACTTTCCTGCAGCCAGAGAAATAATCATTCAAATCCCGTGAAGGTTTCTCCCACAGTGAGAGCTCAGTCCCCTCCCAGCCCAGGCTGCCTCTCATCTCTCTGCCTTCTCTCCTGTGCCCTGGGTGCTGCAGGCAGTGCCCTCAGCCCTGCTGGGCTGTGCAGAGGAGCTGCTCCTGGGCAGAGCTTGCCAGGAGCTCCCTGTGTGCCAGGAGCCCGGCCCAGCTCAGCAGCACAGCAACAGCCCCAGGCAGCACTTCTGCCCTTCAGGGATCCCTCCAAGTGTCCCTGGGGCTCCAGGGGACCCTGCTGGCACACAGCTGAAGGAAATAATGATGTTCCTTCTCTCAGCTGGGCACAGACACTTCTTTCAGCAGGGTCATTTCTCCAAACAGACACTGAGTTAAGTTCAAGAGGCCCCTTTTCATGTCCCATCATTAGACAGGAAACCCAGACAGTGCCCAGGAGGGATCTCCTTCACCCCCACTGAGGGAAGGGACTCAGCTGAGTCAACAGAGGTGTCTCCTTGTGGCTCTGCAGACCTGGGGCCAGAAGGACACTCAGCTCCCTCCACAGCCCCCATGGGGTGGGATTCCTCCTGCCCCAGTTCAGGGGGCCCAAAACAGGCACCTGCAGGTGACTCCTGTTGGGGCAGATGACACTGCAGAGATAAGAAATTATCTTAGCCAGAAACCATGGAATTTAAAGACAGACAAGGAAAGCTTGTTTACATATACCACCTGATATTTTTATACTATCTTTTAATTAAGCAGACTTGCTGTCTCCATGAAAATCCTTTTACCACCTTGTTTACCCCATCTCCTGTTGTAATTGTGATAAAGAAATATCTGTTTATCTGTTTGAAGAAAATTATCTCCCTGCACTTCCTGGACCCTCAACCTCAAATGTGAATACAATGTATGTCCCCCCTTCCCTGAACCCTATATATAGCTAGAGTTGTGTCAAATTCAGCTTTGTAACCACAAAGTGGATCATGCAATTATTTAAACCGTCTTAGACTCCTTGTCCCACCTCCCGTGGGAATGAATGAAGACCAAAGCCAGGAGTGACCTGCTGGGACACAAAGCCCTGGTCACTTCTGAGGGGCCAGAGGTGACCGAGATTCCTGCTGGGAACTGCAGGCTGCAATGGAGCAGTTCCTAGGCACAGGGCAGCAGCTGTGGGATCTTCTTGGAGGCTGCTGGGACATTGCTTTGGCCAACTTCAGTGGCAGAAGGGGCCCACATGTAGGACAGGGGAACCTGTCACTGTTCCTCCTGTCCAGGGCAGCCCACAGAGGTGCTCAGCTGAGCAAATGCAGGGAGGGAGGTCTCTCTCCTGTTCTTTATCAGGGTATTTTCTACACATCCTTAGAGTACAATGGCAGTTGTCTCCTGGACATCCCTTCCTTGCTGAACATAATTCAGGGCAGCTGAACCTGAATTTCGTACCCAAAGTGGGGCCTGTAGTGCCAGGGGAGGTGCCAGGGCTCTGCAGCACAAGTGCAGCAGCTGCCATGGACAGCACAGGGCCTGTGCAGGGACCCCGTCCCCATTCCCAGCAGTTGTGGGACAGGCACCACCCAGGGCTCCTCAGACACATTGGGGGCCTTTGGGGCAGGGAGTGAATCCCAGCCCTGCAGGGACATAAGGTCTGGCCCTTCTCTATCCAGCTGGTGCTGGGCAGTTCCTGAATACAAAGCACATCCCAGCAGGGTCTCCAATCCTGTGCATTCCCTTTTTGTGTGGTTTAACCCCAGTGAGCAGCCAAGTGCCACAGAACTGCTCCCTCAGTCCCCCGACCTCCCCCTGCACTGACAGGGGGAGGAGAATCAAGAAAAGGCAAAACCTGTGGGTTAAGAAAAATGTAATAACTGAAACAAAGTAAAGTATGAAAATAATAAAAAGTGTAGTAACTGTAATAATAACTGTATTGAAAAGGGAGACCAAAGAAAGAGAAAGAGGAATAAAACCCCAGAGGAACAAGTGATGCTCAGCATGATTGCTCACACACACTGCCTAATGCCCCACACCCCAAGCAGTGATCTGCCCCTCCTGCACAACCCCTCCTCATGTATCCACTGGGAATGATGTTCTGTGGTGTGGAATATCCCTTTGGAATATCCAGGTCGGCTGTCCTGGCCCTGCTCCCTCCCAGCTTCTTGTGCACCCGGCAGAGCACGGGAAGCTGGAAAGTCCTTGATTAGGGTAAGCACAACCAAACCATCAGTGTGTGATCAACATTGTTCTCTCACGGAATCCAAACCACAGCCCTGCTCCAGGTACTAGGAAGAAAATGAACTCTCTACTTAGGAAGAAAATTAACTCTATCTCAGAATTAATCTCTAGTTAATCTATAGGAAGATTAACTCTATCTACTAGGAAGAACAGCCAAGACAAGGCTGGTGTCCACCCCTTATTCCACACCATTTACACCATGTCAGATCCCACACTTTCCAACACATTCCACCATCACCTTTCCTATCATTTGATATAAACCCACAGATCTCATTGCTTAGTCTATGAAAGTCTGTTGAGTTCATTTAGTCCAGGATTTTAGGCTCCATCTGCCAAAATACTCTTTCAGGGCAGGAAAAATGCTGTCTACTGTTGGATTGTTGCCTCTTGCAGCCAGTTCTTGTTCCATCACCGCTGTGCTTGTCTGGTCTCCTCCAAGCTCATTGTTCATTTCTCTCAGTGATTTTCACTGTAATACCCCTGACACGGCAAAGAGTGGCCACAGCAGTGAGAATGCAGTGTTAGAGAGTTACCACCATATTATAACTGAATTCCTTGGCTATTCTCACCCAAAATCCAGTCCCTTCGAGGCACACACTAGATTTCCCATCTTTCCCTCCTTCCCCACCAAGCGCATCCGTGTCCTTGAGACACGTGAATCCCACGGGTGCACTTCCCTTTGCCTGAAGCAGGAATAACCCAGACTCTCTTCCCAGCATGTTTTTAATGTGCACTACAGGAACTTTATCCCTTTCCATGGCACGTAAAAACTTGGATTGGACAGGGCCAGCCCGATTGGCACATCCCCCAGTGCTGAGTGACCAGGTGGCCTTTGCTAAATGTGCATCCCAATGTTGGCAGGTCCCAGCACCCACTGCATCATTCCATCTTTCCTGGTGCATGGCAGGTGTGGTGGTTTTAGCACCATCAGGAAATTAAAATTCACATAAGTCACTCCCTTTCTCACGCCCCTTCCAGTGAGGGAGGGACAAAAAATGAGAGACTCTGGGTGGAGATAACAATTCACTAAAAGCACAGAGCAATGGAATAAGACACGCACAGTCACAACAGCAATATCAGCAGCAAAAGTATCCAGAAAGAGAAGGTGTTTCACTCCCAAAAGGGGTCACCAGCGGGCACACAGACAAGATGTTGGGTGCTCCCCGAGTGACGTGTCCGTGCGGTGCCCCCGGACAAAGGCAATGTGGTGGGGGAGCTCCCAAGGGTAACGTGCCCAACCCCTCAGCCCAACAACAAGGAGAACCAAGGACAAGCCAAGCCCCGGGAGCTGGGTCGTCCCGGCCGTGTGGCGCAGCCGCTCCCTGGGCTCAGTCCCGCGCTGGCTCCTCTCTTCTCCTCCCAACCCGAGGGCTGAGGGGGCTGAGGCTGCCCCCCAACCGCCCCGTCCTGCTCAGGGCTTTGGTTCAGCACCACGGCCCGTCGTGGTTTCCCCTTTCAGCACCAAAGGTCCATCGTCCCGATCTGGGGAAAACATGAGGGGGAGCAGCGGGACAGAGGACAGGGAGCACAGGAGTGATGCTGACAGTCCCTGCCCTGCAGAGAGCGGGGCAGGAGGGAGCAGTTGTGGTGCAGAGCCCCGGCTTTTCCTGCTGGAAGCACAGCCCTAGGGATGGCATGGATGGTACAGGATAAATAACTTGGTGACACCCACAAAGCGCTAAACTGCCCCCTCTGCTCCCTAACCAGGACACCGTGGTGACAGACCATGGGAATGGGAATGTCTGATGGTTGCCAGGGTAACCGACCATAGCAATGGGAATGTCTGATGGTTGCCATGGTAACTGACGGTAGCAATGGGACTGTTTGATGTTTGCCATGGAACTGACCATAGCAGTGGGAAGTGTGATAGTTGCCATGGTAACAACTGTAGTGACAGGAATGTCTGATGGTTGCCATGGTAACTGACCTCTAGCAATGGAACTGTCTGATGGTTGCCATGGTAACTGACCGTAGCAATGGGAATGTATGATGGTTGCCATGGTAATCAACTGTAGCAATTGGCATGTGTTATGGTTGCTGTGGTAACTGACCGTAGCAGTGGGAATGTTTGATGGTTGCCATGGTAACTGACCGACACAATGGGAATGTATTCTGGTTGCCATGGTAACCAACCGTAGCAATGGGAATGCATGATAGTTGCCATGGTAACCAACCGTAGCAATGGGAATGCATGATGGTTCCATGGTAAGTGACTGTAGTATGGGAATGTCTGATGGTTGCCATGGTAGCTGACTGTGGCAAAGAAGAATGTGTGATGGTTTGCATGGTAATTGACGGTAACAATGGGAATGTATGGTGGTTGCCATGGTAACAGACTGTAACAATGGGAATGTATGATGGTTGCCATGGTAATTGACCGTAGCAATGGGAGCGGATGATAATTTGCCATGGTAACTGACTGTAGCAGTTGGAAGTAGAATAGTTGCCATGGTAACCAACTGTAGCAATGGGAATGTTTGATGGTTGCCATGGTAACAGACTGTAGCAATGGAATGTGTGATGGTTGCCATGGTAACCGACCATAGAAATGGGAATGTCTGATGGTTGCCATGGTAACTGACCATAGCAATGGGAGTGGATGATGGTTGCCGTGGTAACTGACTGTAGGAGTGGAATGTATGATGGTTGCCATGGTAACTGACTGTAGCAATGGGACTGTATTATGGTTGCCATGGTAACTGACAATAGCAATGGGAATACCTGATGGTTGCCATGGTAACTGACTGTAGCAATGGAATGTGTGATGGTTGCCATGGTAACCAACCATAGAAATGGGAATGTCTGATGGTTGCCATAGTAACCGACCATAGCAATGGGAATGTATGCTGGTTGCCATGGTAACTGACCGTTGCAATGAGAATGTATGCTGGTTGCCATGGTAATTGACCATAGCAGTGGGAAGTATGACAGTTGCTATGGTAACCGACCGTAGTGACGGCAATGTCTTATGGTTTCCGTAGCAGTGGAAATAGTGGGAAACCATCACGTATGGTGACCGTAGCAATGGCAATGTGTGATGGTTGCCATGGTAACTGACCGTAGGAGTGGGAACTATGATAGTTGCCATGGTAAATGACCGTAGTGATGGAAATGTGTGATGGTTGTCATGGTAACTGACCGTAGCAATGGGAATGTGTGATGGTTGTCATGGTAACTTACTGTAGCAATGGAATGTATGATGGTTGCCATGGTAACTGACTGTAGCAGTGGGAATGTATGAGGGTTGCCATGGTAACCGACCATAGCAGTATGAGTGTATGATGGTTCCATAGTAACTGACATAGCAATGGGACTGTATGATGGTTGCCATGGTAACTGACTGTAGCAACAGGAATGTGTGATAGTTTGCATGGTAACCAACCATAGCAATGAAAATCTATGCTGTTTGCCATGGCAACTGACTGTAGGAATGGCACTGTATGGGGGTTGCCATGGTAACCAACCATAGCACCGGGAATGTATGATGGTTGCCATGGTAACTGTTTGTAGCACTGGGAATGTGTGCTGGTTCCCATGGTAACTTAGCATAGCAATGAGAATGTCTGATGGTTGCCATGGTAACTGACCCTAGCAATCTCTCCTAGTTGCAAGAACCGGGACCTGTTTATCACTGGGTGGCTACAACCAAAACTGTGTATTCTACACCCTCTGTGGCATTTCTGATGGACTCTTAACAATGGATCCGTTGCAGCAGCTGCCCAGGGACCACCTGACACCTCAGCCGACCAGCTGGCTGGGAAAGAACTGTGCAAGGAGTGTTCCTTTGTCTTCACACCCAGGACTCAGCTGGGATAACTCCCCTTGGGGAGGCATTAGCACCTTCACCCCCAGCCTGAGGGGTCATCTCTGCCAATGGGCCGCCTTGGACTGGCAGAACAGGCAGCTGCAACACCCAGACCATCACACACTCCAAAAATACCCCGGGACTCACAGAGTTAAATCACCCATTGTGAAACTCCCTGCCCTGGGGGAGGTGCTGCACATCCCCACCTGAACCTGAGCACATTTACTCTTGGGCTTTGGGCACTTCTGCTACCACTCGTGGGATGGAGAGGAGGACCAGAATTCCAACAGGACTGGGATTGACACTCTCCACAGGACTGCCATCATTACCTCAACACAACTGCCACCATCATCTGCACCAACAGCTTTCCCTTGTCCTTTGCACCCTGGGGGGCCACGTGGTGCTCAGCACTGTTCTGTTCTTGTCCCAGGCTGCTGGCTTATACAGCTATTTCTGGGGGTTAAAACCAGTTTTCTCTGTATCATTGTATTTATTGTAATCTTCTCAGTAAATTGTAAGTCTGACTTGTAATCCCTTGGGTGGGTTCATTTCTCCCTCTGGTTTACTTTTAACCCAGCACACGATGGGAATGTACGATGGTTGCCATGGTAACTGACCCTGGCAAGGGGGCTCAGTGCCGTTGCCCACGGCTTCCACTTCTGCAAATTGGCTTCATTCCCCTTCTCCTTCAGCAGCCTCAGCCACTCGTCGTGGGGGCCCCACACAGCAGCTTCCCAGCTCCATGAGGTTCTGCAGCAGCCCAGGGTTCCTTTGGCCCCACAAGGTCCTGCAGTGTCCCGATGGCCCCTCGATTCCGTGAGGCCCCACAGTGTCCCAGGGTCTCCCTGCTTCCATGAGTTTCCCCAGTGTCCCAGGTTTCCTTTGATTCCACGAGATCCAGATGTGAAGCAGTGGCCCCTTCATTCCACGAGGTTTTGCAGTGTCCCCATGGCTCCTTTCTGCCCTCAGGTTCTGCACAGTCTCAGGTTCCTCTGTTTTCAGGAGTTTCTGCAGTGTCCCGATGTCCTAGTTAGGACAGCTGAGACCAGTTCATCACTGGATGGGTGTAACCCAAAACTGTGTATTCTATAGCCTTCCATGCCATTTCCCAGAAACTGTTATCAACAGAGCATTTACACCATCTGCACATAGAGCCTGACTCCTCAGGCTATAAACTAGGCATTAAGAGGCCTGCAAGATAGGAATATGTTCCTGTCCTCACACCCTTTTATGGAATACCCCGCTCTGAGGGAAGGACTGAGCATTCCTGCCTGAACTGGAGAATATATAAACTTGGAGTTTTGGAACCTTTTTTACCACTCGTGGGATCCAGAGGAAGACTGCAGCTCACCGCTCTCAACCAGCCTGAGACCACCACCCTCAGCTGGACTGCAATCACCACTCTTGACCAGACTGCAACAGCACTCTCACCAACAGGTTTTCCCCTCACCTTTTCCTTTGGACTCAGGGGGCCCAAAGAACACCACTCTGTTCATGCCCCAAGGTGCTGGGTTATATATTTGGGTTTTGTGGGTTAAAACCAATTGTTTGTATGTATAATTGTACTTATTGTATTATTTTATTAAATTGTTATCCTGACTTATAATCTCTCTTTTGAGTTGAGTTCATTTCCTATTTATTCTTGCTTTGGTTTTCTCCTTCTTTCATATGCTCTAGTTTTATGGAAGAAATTTGCTTGAACCATGCATCACCACAGAATTCCAACATTTTACCTAGGGGAATATCTGGAGGAATATAAGAGTTGTCACCCTTTTTGCCACATCCCCTATCTGGATTTTTGCCCCTCATGGGCACTGGCCTTTTGTGCCCCTTGGACATTTTCCTTTTGCTTTCCCCCAGTTCCCACATTTACTCACTGGTGAGATTCCTCAGTCTTTCCCTGTGGACTCCTTTCCAGATTATGACATTTCCTTACCCTTTCTTCCCCTCTTGCCTGTCTCTGGACAGTCTCAGGAACCCGATGAACTGTCCCATTCTGGCCACAAATGAAGGGAGTTGATCACCAAACTTCAAAGCAGGGGCTTCCCTATCCCTTGCAGCTGCTGGGTTCTCTTGTTCCTCAGCAAACTATACAGATGCTTCAAATGGGGGTCAAAGGTTGCTTCAAAATGGGGGTCAAAGGCTGCATAAACAGTAACTTTCTACTCTACTGCTAAACCAATTAGGACTGTAGTACAAGTTTTGCAAGAACAGTCCTATTATTACTTATACCAGGCAGGAAGTTTCCAGCACAGGATGAATTGTCTTTGTTAGTCTTTTCTTTATCTTGTGGTTACTTCACATGTCCTTGGAGGGCTCTAAATTCTGGATTCCACGTGTCCAGATTTTAGTTCCCCCAGGATTTCTTCATTGAAGCTTCTCACGGTTAGTTTGAAACTTAAAGTTTCAGTGATGTAATGATCAAACTCTGACAGTAACTGTCTGTGAAAACAAGCTTGGCACCAAGCTGACTGAAGTGGGAAATTTCTTGAACGAGGTGTTTGTTCCCTCTTGAGCCTCCTTTTGCTACGAGGGGATTTCTCTGATGGTTCCCTGTTGGCTTCCATTATCCCAGGAGTCCCTGGCTCACCTCTGTGAGACATCAGCTGTGCTCCAGTGTGGCTGTTCCATCTCAGAGTCACCTCAGAGGGGCCCTCACGGGTACCTTGTCCCTCTAAGTTTTTCATGTTATCCCACAGATTTCCCGGAACAAGCCTGAGCTTGTGCCTCTCCCCCATCATGTCCCGTTTAGAGTCCTGGGACACTGTGGAACCTCATGGAACCAAGGGGTCACTGTGACACCACAGGGCTTCATGGAACCCAAGGGACCCTGGGACACTGTGGGGGCTCATGGACCCAAAGGGACCCTGGGACACTGTGGGGGCTCATGGAACCAAAGGGACCCTGGGACACTGTGGGGGCTCATGGAACCAAAGGGACCCTGGGACAC
This sequence comes from Pipra filicauda, assembly GCF_003945595.2. Classification (NCBI taxonomy): domain Eukaryota; kingdom Metazoa; phylum Chordata; class Aves; order Passeriformes; family Pipridae; genus Pipra; species Pipra filicauda. The sequence continues at coordinate 13,946 of NW_024104895.1, forward strand.
TGTGGGGGCTCATGGAACCAAAGGGACCCTGGGACACTGTCAGGGGCCTCGTGGTGCCCAGGGTTGAGGAATCCCGTGGGTGCAGGTGGCTCAGGGAGCAGCTGCAGTTGGAGCTGTGGGATGAGCTCTGGGTGAGGGGCCTCAGACCAAAGGCCGTGAGCTGCTGACCCTGGAGCAGCCAAGGGAGAGGACACTTGGAGACAGGGCAGGAGCCCAGGGCTCAGCAGGAAGAGCAGTTTGTGTGCTTGGAGTGTGAGGGGATAAAACCCCATAGAGTTTTTTGTTGGCGGTCCCTCCTTGAGGCACCAGCTCAGGTTGTTTCTCTGTTTCTAGACAAAAAATAAATTGTTTTATAGTTTTTAAGATATCAGAGACTCTGCCACGGGAAACCTGGGGTGGAAGCAGTGAGGAAACCTGGTCTGACTGTGAGAGTGGGGGGTGTGGGGAGTCACAGGGGACCCGTGGGGTCACTGGAGCTGCTGCTGCTGGGAAGGGGCCTGAGTGTCAGCAGTGCCAGTCTGGGCTGGTGGGAGAGTGACTGCCAGGGAGTCCTGGGAATGGTGAGCCTGGGAAGTTGCCTTAAGAGTGTGAGGGGGATCTCGTGTGCAGAGACCCCCAGGAGCCCCCTGAGCCGCTCTGCTCATGGCAAGGATGCAGAGAAGGCAGAGTTACTGAACACCTTTGCACTGACAAGACCAACCCTCAGGGATCTCTGGCCCAGGAGACCAGGCTATAGGAATGTTGGAAGGAAGACCTTGCCTTGCTTAAGGAAGATTGGGTCAGAGAACACCTCCAAAAACTCTACCCCAAGTCTGTGGGACACTTGATGACCTCCTGTCACCAAGGGGACCCTGTGACACTGTGGGACCTCGTGGTTATCAGTCTCTTCCAAATGTTGTGTGCAACCACAGAGGCAAAACAGTGGAGCCTGAGCGTGTTGATCCAAACTATTCCCATCTCACCTGAAGATGTCCCTGCTAACAGAGGTCCTGTGTGTTCCCTCTGCTCTCTGGGCACTTGCATCCTTTGAGAGCTGCCCATCACTCTGGTAGCCAAGAGCACAGGGTGGGGGATCCCCTGGAGGGGGAGCAGAGACATCTTTCCTAGATCACCTTGCTCAGAGCCCCATCCAACCTGGTCTTGAATGTTTGCAGGGATGGGGCATCCACCACCTCCCTGCAAATGTGTTCCTGTGTTTCAGCATTCTCCTATAAAATATTTCTTCTTTATCTCTAGTCTGAACTTACCCTCTTTTAATTTAAGCCCCTCACTCCCTGTCCTATTGTGACAGGCCCTACTGAACCCTTTGCCCACATGTCTCTAAAAAGCTGCCTTGAAGTACTGGAAGGCCCCAAGGAGGTCTCCCCACAGCCTTTTCTTCTGCAGGCTGAAGAGCCCCCACTCTCTCAGCCTGTCTCCATGCGAGAGGTGCTGCAGCCCTGGGATCCCCTTGGTGGCCTCCTCTGGAAGTGCCCCAAGAGGTGCGTGTCTTTGCTGTGCTGAGGAGCCCATGGAGCTGCAGGAGATGCCAGGGCTGGCAGGGGAATCCCCCCAAGCCATTGCCATTGCGGGCGGGTGCGTTGCAGAGAGTCAGAGGAGCCCAGAGCTGGAGGCAGCACTGCAGGGGGGTCTCAGCTGAGCGGAGCAGAGGGGCAGAACCCCCCTGCCCTGCTGCCCACGCTGTGGGATGAGCCCAGGACACGGGGGGGTTGTGGGCTGTGAGCTCCCATTGCTGGCTCCCATCCTGCTTTTCATCCCCCACTATCCCCATGGCCTTGGATGCAGGGCTGCTCTCCATCCCTTCAGCCCCGAGCCTGGCCCTTGAGATCTGGGGGCATTTGACACCCACTGGCTCCTTTGATCCCCTTTCCCATCCCTCCCAGAGCACAGGGAAGGACTGAGGGGCCTTGGCTGATTGTCCCTGACCCTCCCCTGCCCCGACACCAAGCTGTGTTCCTTGGGGACGGTGCTTGGACAGCCCCAGTCAGACCCTGTTTCCCGCTGTGCCCCCAAACCACCGGGTGCCCCAGGGGACATGGGAACACACATGGACACGGGAAGGCACCCGTGGAGGTGGGAACACACACACACAGACAGACACAGAGCATTTGTTTTGCTGCAGGGGTTTATTGATTCTTGCAGGGAAATTGCCAGGGCACCCAGGGGATCAGGGGGGTCCTCCAGGGATGATCATCTCCTCATGCCGCTGGAGGGGGCCAGGACACGGGTGTCACCACCACTTCCAGTCCTGAAAGACAGAGCCCCAAACGTCACCCCCGGTGTCCACAGGGACATGGGAGGGGCCTTGTCCCCACCCTGTCTGTCTGCAGGGAGCTGGGGCAGGAGAAGGGAATTGGATGCTGAGATCCATGTGGCCCCCAGAGCCCCTGAGCCCGGGATGCTCTGACACCTCCCCGAGCCCCTCCCTGCCCTCCCGGTGAGCCTGGGGGTCTGCAGAGCCCCCAGTGCAAGGTCAGGCTTGGGGGCAGCTCTGTCCAGCTGCCCCGGGACACGGAGCAGGGACAGCCCCCTGCGTGTCCCTCTGCTGTCCCCAAGCTCTGCCCACTGCAGAGGGCTCAGGGACCCCCCAGGGCCCTGCCAGGCTCCTTTGGGGGACTGAGGACCCTCCCATATTTCTCACCTGGACATGCAGAGAGGCAGCCGAGCGTCACTGGCGCATCAGCTCCACCTGGTCAGCCACGGGGGGCTGGGGACAAAGGCAGGGTTAGAGACACACTGGGGTGGACTGGGACAAACTGGACTGGGACAAACTGGGCTGGACTGGGGCACACTGGGCTTGACTGGGGCACACTGGGATGTACTGGGGCACACTGGGGTTGACTGGGACACACTGGGATGTACTAGGGCACACTGGGCAGGACTGGGACACACTAGGGTGCACTGGGACACACTGGGATGCCGGGGAGGGTGGTGGCCATGAGAGGGGAGGGTCTGGGCCCAGCAGAACTCGGGGTACCCACCTCAGACCTCTTCACTCGTTGGATACCAATGCCTCCCTGGAGAGAGAGCATGAGGTGTCACTGGTCACTGGGGTGTTCCCAGGCCCAGGAGGGATGGGGGGACTACATTTCCCCCCATTTCCCACACCGGGGACATCCCAACTCCAGGACTTACCAAAATACATCCAGCTATTTCTACTCCCGGGATTGGCTGGGGAAGGAGAGCAAAGGTTTAAGCAGGATTGGCCCCTGTGAGGCTGGGGGAGGGACACGGGTGTCCCCAGACCCCCCAGCCCTGGGTTGGCCTCTGGTCTGAGGGGGAAAATCCCTTCTGCTACCCCCAGCCCCACTGCACCCAGTTTCCCCTGGGATCCCTGTTCCTGCAGGGCCCAGGGTGGGGATGGAGACAAGGAGAGCCAGGGGAATTCAGGGCCTGCAGGGAGGGTGGGGGGGCAGGAGGGGACCCAAAGAGGGTGAAGTGGGGGGAATTGGGGATCCCACAGGATGGGCATTGGGGTGTGCAAGGGATGGGACTGTGGGGGATGCAGGTGAGGAGGAAGGGATTGCAGTGGAGGGGACCCAGGGAATGAAGCAGGGCAGGGGTGGGGGCAGGAGAAATGGGGAAGGGGAGAAAACTGGAAGGGACTGGGAGGGGGTTTGGGACTGAGGGGTCAAGGAAGGGGATTTCTGGACATGAGTGTCATGGGCAATGGGAAAGGGGAAGGATTAGAGGAGAAAGAAGGGAAGAAATGGTGTGGGAATGATGGCCTGTGTGTGTGGTGAGGTGGACTGGGGTGTGTGGGAATAGAGTGGGGGCCCTGAGGAAGGGCCTCCCCAGTGCACACTGGGTGTCCCCAGTGCCAGGAAGGGATGGGGGGCCCAAAGTGCCCCCCAGTTCCCACACTTGGTACCCCCCAGCTCCCGAACTTACCGTATCACAGAAAATGCCGCTGGCCTCAAAGCGCTGCAGGAGGAGAGCAAAGGCTTGGTTGGGGTTGGCCTTGTGGGGCTGGGGGGACACGGGTGTCCCCACCCCCTCCAGCCCCGGCTGCCCCCCGGGCTGAGCGGGGCTCTTTGGGATTGCGGCTCCCAGGCAAGTTGGGGACACCAGTGCAGGGGGAAAGGGAAGGCATTGAGGGCAAAGCCTGGAGGAAAGGCCCTGGGAAGGGGCCATGGCAGGGCATTTCCCAGTTGGTGCCAGTTCAGCCTGGCCAGGCCTTGTCCCACTTGAGCCCAGGGTGAAGCTTGGGCCTGTTTGTCCTCCTTGGACTCCAGTGGGGCTTGGCCCAGTTCCACCCAGTTTGGGTTGGGCCTTTGCCTTCGCTGGCAAAGAGAGGAGATGGTGGGGAGATGCCCCAGGGGACCAAGAGGATGGGATGGGGAGGTCCAAAAAGGTGGGATTTGGGGTCAGAAAGAGCAGGAAGCGTTGGGACTGTGCCAGGACGGAGCCGGGTGCAAGCATCCCGTGAGGAAGCGGAGCTGCAGCAGCAGGAGTTGAATTGTGGGAAGGGGAAAGAGAGAGGGAATTGTGGCCAGAAGAAAGTGGCCTGGCCCGGGGCTGGGGGTGCTGGGGAGTGCTGGGGGAGCCCCTGGATTGGGAAGGGGCCCACCCCTGAGCCCATGGCCGTGGCATGGGGGCCTCACCTTGGCATCTGCCGGGGGGCTCAGCAGGATGGTGAAGAGCAGGGCCACGCTGAGCACAGCGACCTTCATCTTCCTCTGGGCCTGGGCCGCGCTGGCTGAGGCTGCACAAGGGCAGGAGCACATTTATCCCTGCCGGGACTCCTCCCTGCCCCCTCCCCGAGAGCCCCCGGGGCAAAGCCCGGCTGGGCACAGCCCCCAGCCCTGGCCACAAGCCCAGCCCTGGCACAGAGTCCACCCCACCTGCGGCACCCATCCAGCCACCTTCCCCGGCATCCCTCCAGCTTCCTGCACGGGGCAGCTGCCCCTGGAAGGGCCCAGGCCCCTGGGGGTGCCAAGGGGGTGGGCAGGGAGCTGAAAGCAGCTGCATACCCTGTGGGGACAATCCCACACAACACAATCCATCCTCCAATGGCCCCCAAAGCCTGATCCACCCATGTGCTCCTGCCCATCCCTTCCCAGAGCTTTCCCTCTGGGACACCCCAGAGCTCAGCCCAGCCCCACACCCGGCGTGTCTGAGCACAATTGTCCCTGTTCCCACTCCAGTCCCTGTGCTGAATGCGGGGCTGGCACTGCCCCCCTTCTTGGGGCACCAGGAGCCCGGGATCAGGGAAACAGGGAGCTGGGAGATAAAGGAGCTGACGGGCAATGGGCACAGGCGGGTGACTGGGCTCTCCAGTCTGGGCAGGCACTGGGGAGCACTGGGCAATGCTGGCCCTGGCACACAAGGGCTGGGCCCAGGGAAGTGCTGGGGTGGTGGCAGTGCCCGGCTCCAGCCCATTTGCGGGCACTGCAGCCCCCAAGTGGTGCAGGCCCAGCCACGGCCTCCCCGAGCAGAGCCCAGAGGGGCAGATGCCCTTTGCTGGCCCTGCCCCTGTCCCAGCTGGGCACACCGTGTCCTCCCGCATCAGCCGGGCCCCGCTCTGCTGCAGCCCATGGCAGGTCTCTGGTTCTTTTGGGCCCAAACCAGTGCATGATTCCAGGATTCTGTGCTGAGACAAGGCAAGTCCCTGTGGTGGGCAGTGACTGTAAACCAGTCCATTATCCCAGTCAAAACCAGGACAACAGGACAGACACCTCCTGCTGAGTCTCGTTCCTTCCAACCTCGTGGAGCTACTGAGGGACTCTGGGAAGCTGAGGACATCAGGATGTCACAGAGGAGGATGTGATGTCACAGTGGAGGATGTGATGTCAGAGGGGAGGATGAGATGTCACAGGGAGGATGTGATGTCACAGCGGAGAATGTGATGTCACAGTGGAGGATGTGATGTCACAGAAGGAGATGTGACGTCCCATGGAGGATATGAAGGATGTGATGTCACAGAGGATGGATGTGATGTCACAGGATGAATGTGATGTCACTTTGTAACAGGGAGGGGGAAGAGTTACTGTACCGGGGAAAAACAGGTTCCCGAGATTCTGGAACATGGAAAACTAGGCACTGTTGCTAGGCAACCCAGTAACCATTTATTATGAAAGGTGGCTTACAGGGGAGAAGGGAAAAAACAGGCCCGCAAGAGAATGGGATTAGGAAGGAGAAAAGTGAAGCAAAAGAACCTAAAAGGAAGGTGCAACACCCTACTCACCCAGGTGTCACTTCTAAGAAAGTCTTACCCACTCTAACCACCTCTAAAGCCTCTCTGCAGCAGCTGCGTGTTCCGGGGGGGTGGCAGGCTCCCACTCCAGCAGGCGTCCCCGCTAAAAGCAACTTGGTCCTTCGTGAAGAGCCGGCCCCCAGCACGGACAATGTGTCTGCCTTTATAAAGTTCATTGAGCACTCCTGCCCCGGGGAGGTGTGGCCAGCACCGCCCCGTCAGGGGTTCTCAATCCCACCCCCTTGGTTATGTCAGTGCCCCCCTCCTGTGCACGCGTGAGAACTTTGGAAATCCCCTCACGCCGGCACAGTGTGTCCTGGGGGTCTTTCCCAGTTGAGTCTGGGGGAGAGCCTTCCTCATTTCATCGTCACTTTCTCCTCCAAATGCCCTTGACGAGCCATTGACCAATCACAAGAGACCAATTAAAAGAGTTTATACAGAAGTTCTCCCTCCAAGGCCAAGTTCACTGTTTTATCAATGAACTTGGCAGGGAGAACTACAAACTTCTGCAGGTGGCTAAGGCCAAACACAGACCAAAAATATCATCCCAGCTTCGTCCCAATACACACTTGAAGGATGTGATGTCTTAGAGGAGGATGTGATGTCACAGATGAGGATGTGACGTCACAGAGGAGGATGTGATGCCACAGCAAGAATGCGAAGAATGTGATGTCTCAGGGAGGATATGAAGGATGTGATGTCACAGGGGAGAATGTGATGTCACAGGAAGGATGCCATATGACAGATGTTACGTCATAGAGGACCCTTGATGTCACAAGAAGAGCTGTGATGTCTTAGGGAGGATGTGATGTCACGGGAGAGATGTGATGTCACAAGAATGATGTGATGTCATAGAGGAGGATGTGATGTCACAGGGACAATTTGATGTCAAGGGAAGGATGAGAATGATGTGATGTCAGAGAAGAGGATGTGATGTCACAGGGAGGACATGACGTCACAGAGGAGGATGTGATGTCACAGAGGAGGATGTGATGTCACAGGGACAATGTGATGTCACAGGTAGGGTGTCATATAACAGATGTTACGTCATAGGGGTCCCTTGATGTCACAAGAGGAACTGTGATGTCTTGGGGAGGATGTGATGTCACAGGAGAGATGTGATGACACAGGAAGGATGTGATGTCACAGGAGGATGTGATGTCATGGGGAGGATGTGACATCACAGAAGGGGATGTGATGTCACAGGGCAGGATGTGATGTGCGGAGGATGATGTGATGTCACAGGAAGGATGTGATGTCACAGAAGAGGATGTGATGTCACCAGGAGAACTTGAAGTCACAGGGGAGGATGTGATGTCACAGGGCAGGATGTGATGTCACAGGAAGATTGTGATGTCACAGAGGATGTAAAGGATGTGATTTCAGATGACGGTTGTGATGTCAAAGCGTGGATGTGATGTCGCAGGAAGATTGTGATGTCACAGGAAGATTGTGATGTCACAGAGGAGGATGTGATGTCACAGGGAAGATGTGATGTCACAGGGAAGATGTGATGTCACAGGGAAGATGTGATGTCACAGGGAGGATGTGATATCACAGTGGAGGATGTGATGTCACAGGAAGAATCTGATGTCACAGGTACGATGTGAGGTCACGGGGAGGATGTGACGTCACAGTGCAGGATGTGATGTCACAGAAGGGGATGTGAAGGATGTGATGTGACAGAGAAGAAAGTGATGTCACAGGTAGGATGTCATATGATAGATGTTACGTTATAGAGGACCCTTGATGTCACAGCTGTGATGTTATGGGGAGGTTGTAATGTCACAGGAGAGATGTCATGTCACAGGAAGGATGTGATGTCACAGAGGAGGATATGATGTCACAGGGATGATGTGATATCATAGGAAGGATGAGAATGATGTGATGTCACAGAGGAGGATGTGATGTCACAGAGGAGAATGTGAAGGATGTGATGTCACAAAGGAGGATGTGAGGTCATAGAAGAGGATGTGAAAGTTGTGATGTCACAGAGGAGGATGTGATGTCACAGGAAGGATGTGATGTTTCAGGAAGGATGTGATGTCACAGAGGAGGATGTGATGTCACAGGAATGATATGATATCACAAAGGAGGATGTGATGTAACAGGGAGGATATGATGTCACAGGGAGGATATGAAGGATGTGATATCAAAGGGAGGATGTGAAGTCACAGAGGAGAATGTGATGTCACAGGAAGACATGAAGGATGTGATGTCACCAGAAGGATGTGATGTCACAGGGAAGATATCAAGGATGTGATGTCACAATGGAGGATGTGATGTCACAGGAAGGATGTGATGTCAAATAGAAGGACGTGATATCACAGAGAAGAACGTGATGTCATTGGGAGGACGGTAGGTCACAGGGGAGGATAAGATTGACAGGAAGGATGTGACGTCACAGAGGAGGATGTGATGTCACAGGGGGGGATGTGATGTCGCAGATGAGGTTGGGATGTCAGAGGGATGATGTGATGTCACAGGAAGGATATGAAGGATGTGATGTCACATACAAACAGGGAGCTGGGAGATAAAGGGGCTGACGGGCAATGGGCACAGGCGGGTGACTGGGCTCTCCAGTCTGGGCAGGCACTGGGGAGCACTGGGCAATGCTGGCCCTGGCACACAAGGGCTGGGCCCAGGGAAGTGCTGGGGTGGTGGCAGTGCCCGGCTCCAGCCCATTTGCGGGCACTGCAGCCCCCAAGTGGTGCAGGCCCAGCCACGGCCTCCCCGAGCAGAGCCCAGAGGGGCAGATGCCCTTTGCTGGCCCTGCCCCTGTCCCAGCTGGGCACACCGTGTCCTCCCGCATCAGCCGGGCCCCGCTCTGCTCAGCTGGCCCAGGCAGGGGGGGCCAGGCACTGGCAGCCCAGCAGGGCTCTGGCTCCACACTGGGCTGGCCCTGGCACACAGCTGCCCCAGTGCCCCTGTCCCCAGGGATGGCCCTGCCCTGCCCTGGGCCCAGCGCTGGCCCTCAGCAGGATGCCACCTTCCCGCCCCACTCTCCCTCCCTCCCCACCCGCCTCACAGGCCCCTCTGGGCTGGGACCCCCGTGGGCACAGATCAAGGACAGGCACTGAGCGGGGGCTCCCGCCACCTGCCACAGCCTCAATTCTCCACTCACCTTTGGCCACAGTTCCGCAACACCTTCCATCCTTACGGGCCCCTGACCACACACAAGAGACCATTGTGGGGCAGCTGGGAAAACATCTCAGCTCAATGACTTGACTATTTGCCTTGCATTTTCCCCAGGAGCCGGCAGTGACCTGGAAGATTTTCCTTTTGCCCTTTTCTGCTTCGTGCCTCATTTGTTGGATAATTGAGGAACGTTGACTGAGGAGGGGCCCAGGGGAGGTGAAGCTTCTCAAGAAGGAGGCATTTACAGCCCCTCAACACCAATGATCCCACTCTGGACCATCCAAATTGTGACATCAGCAGCTCATTGGAAGAGGGAAATGTCCCCAGTTTGGTGTTTGAGAGAGAGATGGATGAGAGATGTGAGCAGGGTGCCTGAGGTGCAGCTGATCCCCCCTGGACTGTCTCCTTCCTTCCCCCTGAGCAGGGCTGGGAGCACCTGGGGAAATTCCTCTTGTTCCTGCAGTCCCTCCTGTGGGATTTTTCCCACCCTCTGGTTCCAAATGGATTTGGGGCCTGGCCGTTCTCCTCAGGCCGTGACCCGCAGGGAGGTGTTGTGGTGACTCCCAGAGGGAAAGGGGAGGAGAAAAGGGTGTCCTGTTCTACCCACAATTATGTTCCCCTTCCCAATTTCCTGGTGCCCTCAGATTCCCAGAGTCCCTCAGTAGCTACACGAGAGGGGACACCAGACTGAGCAGGAGGTGTCTGTCCTGTTGTCCTGGTTTTGACTGGGATAATGGACTGGTTTACAGTCACTGCCCACAACAGGGACTTGTCTCAGCACAGAATCCTGGAATCATGGACTGCGTTGGGTGGGAAGGGACCTTAAAGCTCATCCTGTGCCACCCCCTGCCATGGGCAGGGACACCTTCCACTAGCCCAGGTTACTCCGAGCCCCGTCCATCCTGGCCTTTGACGCTTCCAGGGATGGGGCAGCCACAGCTTCTCAGGGCAACCTGTACCAGGGCCTCCCCCCTCACAGGGAAAACTTTCTTCCCAATATCCCCCTAAGCCTGTCCTCTGTCAGTGGGAAGCCATTCCCCCTTCTCCCATCCCTACAGCTCCTTGGCCAAATTCCCTCTGCAGCTCTCTGGGAACCCCTCGAGGCACTGGAAGGGGCTCTAAGGCCTCCCTAGAGCCTTCTCTTCTCCAGGCTGAACAGTCCCAATTGTCCCAGCCTGTCCCCAGAGCAGAGGGGCTCCAACCCTCCAAGCATCTTTGTGGCCTCCTCTGGATCCACTCCAACAGGTCCATTCCTCCTGATCTGGGCCCCCCGAGCTGGAGGCAGCACTGCAGGTGGGGTCTCACCTGAGGGCAGCAGAGGGGCACATTCCCCTCCTCCCCTGCCCCCGGGATGAGCCTCACACACGGGGGGTTTCCGGGCTGGCTCGTGTCCCATTTGTCACCCACCAGCACCCCCAGAGCCCTCTCCCAGCAGGTTCTTCCATCCCTTCCTCCCCCAGCCTGCACCGATCCCGGGGGTTGCCCTGACCCGGCTGCACCACCTTGGTCTTGTCCAACCTCAGCAGATTCCCGTGTGTGCCAGGAAACGGGGGGAAGGGGAATTCACCCGACTCTTGGAGATTTGTTTGTCTGCTGGTGCCCCAGGGAAAAACAAAACCCTGGCAGTCTCATCTAGTCTGTCCCATATTCCACCCAGGAACCCTCCACCAAACAGATCCACCATGAGGTGGGGGGAATTCCAGTGCCCTTTTTCGGACACTGACACGTCACAGCCAAAGGAAAACCCCTCAGTGGATATTTCCACCAGTTACTCCAGCATCAACAGAACTAGCAGTACCTTTATAAAGGACTCCCTCCAACAGTCTGAGGAATAACACTCTTTATTAATACAAATTGGCACAGGTTAGAGGTTCGTGGTGGTCAGGGACAGGGTCTGGCTGCAAAACCACACTTTGAACAATGTCAAAATTGTTGTTAAAGCAAAGCAAAGCACAACCTCTACACCAAACCAATCCACAACTACATTAGGAAGCAAAAGCCAGCTCTAGTCCTTCCAAGCAGTGACTAACACGCAAAGCTGACACTTCCCACCCAGCACAGGCGTCCCTGAGGGGAGGAAGGCAGGTTCAACCCCTCTGTTGATCCCAGATTTTCAGTGGAAATCTCCCTCCAGTTCTTTTCCCATTGAGGGTTTCTACTGAGAAGTGCTACAATTGTTTCTGGGTGCCTGGGGAGCTTTTTGGGGCATCATGACCTTATCCCAGCTGGGAAGCAGCAGCTGGAGTCTCTTTGCTGTCCAGGAAGCAGCAGCTGGTTTTCCTCTCTAATTCCTGTTCTATGTTAACTTTTAGCCTTCTCTCTCTCTCCACACTCTGGGACCATTTCTCTGGCTTGTCCAGGTCCCCCTGGATGCCATCCCATCCCTCAGGTGTGTCACCTGCCCCACTCAGCTCAGTGTCACGGGCTCAGGGTGCCCTCCATCCCTTGGCCTCCATCATTAAGGAAGATGCCGGATACTGGGGCCAGGAGTGAGGAACTGGAGGGTGTGGAGTCCAGCTGGGGATTCCTTGCTGGGGATAAGGACAGTGGGATTGGGAAGGGGGCAGCAGTCCTCAGCCTCTGGAGGTGTCTCCTGCAGAGAGGGAAGGACAGGAATGGCTTGGAGAAAGATCTTGCAAACTGCCAGGGGAGGAGGTGCCCAGGATGAGATGGAATTCCCTGTGGTGGAGGCAATCACATCCCCTTGGGGTGCAGGGGCTGTAAATGCCCCCCCTGAGCGGCTTCACCTCCCCTGGGCCCCTCCTCAGTCAACGTTCCTCAATTATCCAACAAACGAGGCACGAAGCAGAAAAGGGCAAAAGGAAAATCTTCCAGGTCACTGCCGGCTCCTGGGGAAAATGCAAGGCAAATAGTCAAGTCATTCAGCTGAGATGTTTTCCCAGCTGCCCCACAATGGTCTCTTGTGTCTGGTCAGGGGCCCGTAAGGATGGAAGGTGTTGCGGAACTGTGGCCAAAGGTGAGTGGAGAATTGAGGCTGTGGCAGGTGGCGGGAGCCCCCGCTCAGTGGCTGTCCTTGATCTGTGCCCACGGGGGTCCCAGCCCAGAGGGGCCTGTGAGGCGGGTGGGGAGGGAGGGAGAGTGGGGCGGGAAGGTGCCATCCTGCTGAGGGCCAGCGCTGGGCCCAGGGCAGGGCAGGGCCATCCCTGGGGACAGGGGCACTGGGGCAGCTGTGTGCCAGGGCCAGCCCAGTGTGGAGCCAGAGCCCTGCTGGGCTGCCAGGGCCTGGCCCCCCCTGCCTGGGCCAGCTGAGCAGAGCGGGGCCCGGCTGATGCGGGAGGACACGGTGTGCCCAGCTGGGACAGGGGCAGGGCCAGCAAAGGGCATCTGCCCCTCTGGGCTCTGCTCGGGGAGGCCGTGGCTGGGCCTGCACCACTTGGGGGCTGCAGTGCCCGCAAATGGGCTGGAGCCGGGCACTGCCACCACCCCAGCACTTCCCTGGGCCCAGCCCTTGTGTGCCAGGGCCAGCATTGCCCAGTGCTCCCCAGTGCCTGCCCAGACTGGAGAGCCCAGTCACCCGCCTGTGCCCATTGCCCGTCAGCCCCTTTATCTCCCAGCTCCCTGTTTCCATGTGACATCATATCCTTCATATCCTTCCTGTGACATCACATCATCCCTCTGACATCCCAACCTCCTCTGCGACATCACAGCCTCCCCTGTGACATCACATCCTTCCTCTGACATCACATCCTCGTTTCTGAAGTCACATCCTTCCTGTCAATCTTATCCTCCCCTGTGACCTACCGTCCTCCCAGTGACATCACGTTCTTCTCTGTGATATCACGTCCTTCTATTTGACATCACATCCTTCCTGTGACATTACATCCTCCATTGTGACATCATATCCTTGATATCTTCCCTATGACATCACATCCTTCTGGTGACACCACATCCTTCATGTCTCCCTGTGACATCACATTCTCCTCTGTGACTTCACATCCTCCCTTTGATATCACATCCTTCATATCCTCGCTGTGACATCATATCCTCCTTGTTACATCACATCCTCCTCTGTGACATCACATCCTTCCTGAAACATCACATCCTTCCTGTGACATCACATCCTCCTCTGTGACATCACATCTTTCACATCCTCTTCTATGACCTCACATCCTCCTTTGTGACATCACATCCTTCACATCCTCCTCTGTGACATCACATCCTCCTCTGTGACATCACATCATTCTCACCCTTCCTATGATATCACATCATCCCTGTGACATCATATCCTCCTCTGTGGCATCACATCCTCCTCTGTGACATCACATCTTTCACATCCTCTTCTATGACCTCACATCCTCCTTTGTGACATCACATCCTTCACATCCTCCTCTGTGACATCACATCCTCCTCTGTGACATCACATCATTCTCACCCTTCCTATGATATCACATCATCCCTGTGACATCATATCCTCCTCTGTGGCATCACATCCTTCCTGTGACATCACATCCTTCTCAGTGACCTCACATCCATGCTTTGACATCGCAACCGTCATCTGAAATCACATCCTTTACATCCTCCTCTGTGACATCACATCCTTCCTGTGACATGACATCTCTCCTGTGACATTACAACCTCCCCATAACATCACAGCTGTGACATCAAGGGTCCTCTATAACGTAACATCTATCATATGACATCCTACCTGTGACATCACTTTCTTCTCTGTCACATCACATCCTTCACATCCCCTTCTGTGACATCACATCCTGCACTGTGACGTCACATCCTCCCCGTGACCTCACATCGTAACTGTGACATCAGATTCTTCCTGTGACATCACATCCTCCACTGTGATATCACATCCTCCCTGTGACATCACATCTTCCCTGTGACATCACATCCTCCTCTGTGACATCACAATCTTCCTGTGACATCACAATCTTCCTGTGACATCACATCCACGCTTTGACATCACAACCGTCATCTGAAATCACATCCTTTACATCCTCTGTGACATCACAATCTTCCTGTGACATCACATCCTTCCAGTGACATCACATCCTCCTCTGTGACATCACATCCTCCTCTGTGACGTCATGTCCTCCCTGTGACATCACATCCTCCTCTATGACATCACATCATTCTTGTGACATCACATCTCTCCCGTGACATCACATCCTCCCCAAGACATCACAACTCTTCTTGTGACATCAAGGGTCCTCTATGACGTAACATCTGTCATATGGCATCCTTCCTGTGACATCACATCCTTCACATCCTTCCTGTGACATCACATTCTCCCCTGTGACATCACATCCTTCATATCCTCCCTGAGACATCGCATTCTTCACATTCTTGCTGTGACATCACATCCTCCTCTGTGACGTCACATCCTCATCTGTGACATCACATCCTCCTCTAAGACATCACATCCTTCAAGTGTGTATTGGGACGAAGCTGGGATGATATTTTTGGTCTGTGTTTGGCCTTAGCCACCTGCAGAAGTTTGTAGTTCTCCCTGCCAAGTTCATTGATAAAACAGTGAACTTGGCCTTGGAGGGAGAACTTCTGTATAAACTCTTTTAATTGGTCTCTTGTGATTGGTCAATGGCTCATCAAGGGCATTTGGAGGAGAAAGTGACGATGAAATGAGGAAGGCTCTCCCCCAGCCTCAATTGGGAAAGACCCCCAGGACTCACTGTGCCGGCGTGAGGGGATTTCCAAAGTTCTCACGCGTGCACAGGAGGGGGGCACTGACATAACCAAGGGGGTGGGATTGAGAACCCCTGACGGGGCGGTGCTGGCCACACCTCCCCGGGGCAGGAGTGCTCAATGAACTGTATAAAAGCAGACACGTTTTCCGTGTGTGGGGCCGGCTCTTCACGAAGGACCAAGTTGCTTTTAGCGGGGACGCCTGCTGGAGTGGGAGCCTGCCAGCCCTCCGGTGTAGCAGTGAATCTGATGAGAAACTTGTTTAAACATGTCTTAAAATGGCTCTTTGTGGTCCCTTTGCAAACACGTGTTTCTTCTTCCCAACACCCCCCACAGCAACTGTTATCTCCTATGCAGGAATGTCCTGGGAAAGGTGTCCTGAGGTGTCCCACCCTTTACCTGATGGTTTTTTCTGTGTGACCCTGAACTTGTGATTGGTTCCCCTTTGACCCTCCTAAAAGCCTTATAAACCCCTTCCCAACAATAAACTCTCTCTTGCCTCCTCTCCACGCCGGCGTGCTGTCTCTGTGCCTGCCATGGAGCCACGTGGGTGCTGGGGGGAGGGGAGGGCACCTCTCCCCTCCAGGCTCGGGGCCTGAAAAACCCTGTCGCTGGAGTCCCCTTTCCCTGTCCCTCAAGACGTCGGAATGGTTCTTCAGATGGAGAAGGAACTAGAACGGGGCTCCCCCACGTCGTGGGTGGGGAAAAGGGATCCAGACTCCGGAACACGCAGCTGCTGCAGAGAGGCTTTAGAGGTGGTTAGAGTGGGTAAGACTTTCTTAGAAGTGACACCTGGGTGAGTAGGGTGTTGCGCCTCCCTTTTAGGTTCTTTTGGTTCACTTTTCTCCTTCCTAATCCCATTCTCTTGCGGGCCCGTTTTTTCCCTTCTCTCCTGTAAGCCACCTTTCATAATAAATGGTTACTGGGTTGCCTAGCAACGGTGCCTAGTTTTCCATGTTCCAGAATCTCTGGAACCTGTTTTTCCCCAGTACAGTAACTCTTCCCCCTCCCCGTTACAAAGTGACATCACATTCATCCTGTGACATCACATCCATCCTCTGTGACATCACATCCTTCATATCCTCCATGGGACGTCACATCTCCTTCTGTGACATCACATCCTCCACTGTGACATCACATTCTCCGCTGTGACATCACATCCATCCTCTGTGACATCACATCCTTCATATCCTCCATGGGACGACACATCTCCTTCTGTGACATCACATCCTCCACTGTGACATCACATTCTCCACTGTGACATCACATCCACCCTGTGACATCTCATCCTCCCCTCTGACATCACATCATCCCTGTGACATCACATCTTCCTCTGTGACATCACATCCTCCACTGTGACATCACATCCTCCTCTGTGACATCACATTCTCCGCTGTGACATCTCATCCTCCCTGTGACATCTCATCCTCCCCGCTGACGTCACATCATCCCTGTGACATCACATTCTCCTGTGAGATCCTGATGTCCTCGGCTTCCCAGAGTCCCTCAGTAGCTACACGAGGTTGGAAGGAACGAGACGCAGCAGGAGGTCTCTGTCCTGTTGTCCTGGTTTTGACTGGGATAATGGACTGGTTTACAGTCACTGCCCACCACAGGGACTGGCCTTGTCTCAGCACAGAATCCTGGAATCATGCACTGGTTTGGGCCCAAAAGAGCCAGAACCCTGCTGGGCTGCCAGTCCCTGCCCCCCCCCGCCTGGGCCAGCTGAGCAGAGCGGGGCCCGGCTGATGCGGGAGGACACGGTGTGCCCAGCTGGGACAGGGGCAGGGCCAGCAAAGGGCATCTGCCCCTCTGGGCTCTGCTCGGGGAGGCCGTGGCTGGGCCTGCACCACTTGGGGGCTGCAGTGCCCGCAAATGGGCTGGAGCCGGGCACTGCCACCACCCCAGCACTTCCCTGGGCCCAGCCCTTGTGTGCCAGGGCCAGCATTGCCCAGTGCTCCCCAGTGCCTGCCCAGACTGGAGAGCCCAGTCACCCGCCTGTGCCCATTGCCCGTCAGCCCCTTTATCTCCCAGCTCCCTGTTTCCCTGATCCCGGGCTCCTGGTGCCCCAAGATGGGGGGCAGTGCCAGCCCCCCTTGCCTGCAGAGACTGGGGAGCATCCTCCTCTGTGACATCACATCCTCCTCTGTGACTGTCGTAGTTTGAGACCCCTAAAATCCAATTCCCAGGTCCAAGCCCCCTCCCACATCTCACCCCAGTGTGAGAGGGGTTTCCCAGACACACAGAAGACTCAATATGGGATGAAGGGAATTTTATTACAATCACTACAAAATAAATATTATAATACATCATATACATAATCCTAACTGTCTCTCCTATGATTAATCAGTATTTACATTGGATCAAATCTCTTCTCTCTCCAATAAATGTTCAGAAGGGAAGAAGGAAAAGATCTTTTCCACTCATGAGCAGCAGTGTCTCTCTTCTTCCATGCAGCAGCTGTAGCTGGATTGTTGTAGCTGGATCTCTTTCCAATAGACACCAGGGGGGTCTCCTCTCACCCCTCTTGGCTCCTCAACTCCAATCAAAGGTCTCTCTCTCTTCCGTGGACTGCGATAGCAGGGACAGGCTCGCCTCACCGTGTTATATCATGAAGTGCAGGGGGCTTTGTGACGGTCCCTTCCTCAGGGGATTCAAGCTCCCCTGAGTCAGAACGTTAGGGCAGCTTTCAGTTGAAAGTCTTTGCCTGGAGCGGTCCATCAGAGCTCCTGTGCTCTGTCTCAGGCTGCCAGCTGGGCAGCAGTGGGGGCGAGGCCCTCCTCCGCATTCCTTCTGCCCGTCCCGCTCCAGCTCCGGGACGTCTCCGAGCTCTCAGCTCCTCTCTCCCCAGTGCTGCTGCATTCCAAGACTCCCCTGAAGTGGGAGTCCACCCCCTCCTCCTCTCTGGGAGGTCTCAGAGGGGTTTTGGGGAATTTTGGATTCAGTTCTTACCCCAAACTCTGTCTCTGTCAAGCTTAGTCTTGCTCTGTTGCCGGCTCTGTCTCTCCTTCAGACATCTCTCTGTCTCTCTGCTCAGCTGCATGCTTGTTTCTGATCTCCTGGGCTTTCTGCCATAGCCTCTGCTCAGTGCTGTCTCTGCCGCCGCCTTTCCGTCTTCTGCTGCCCACTCCCACTGGAGAAAGACTCCCGGCTTCTCAGTCACAGACCTGGGTCAGTTTAACACTGTTTCCCAGTTTCTCTGACCCCAACCGGGGGCTGGGGGGCCGTGGCCCCCCATCGGGGCTCCTGCCCCCGCTCCTCATGGCTTCAGAACATGGCCACTTCTTCTCCAACAACTACATCATCCTCCTTTTCCAGTCTGATGGGATATGTTTAATTTTGCAGGAGTGCTGATTGGGTCAACCCCAAGAGAGACACCACCCCCTCGGGGGTTACCATGTTTTTAACTCCAGGGGGAAAACTCTTTTTTCCCCCACCACAGTGACATCACATCCTTCACATTCTTGCTGTGACATCACATCCTCCTCTGTGACATCACATCCTCCTCTGTGACATCACATCTCCTCTGTGGCATCACAACTCCCAGTGACATCACATCCTCCTATGTGACATCACATCCTCCCTGTGTCATCACATCCTCCTCTATGACATCACATCTCCCCTGTGACATCACATCTTTCCTGTGACATCAAATCCTTCTCTGTGACATCACTTCTCCTCTGTGACATCACATCAGTCCTGTGACATCACATTCATCATATGACATCGCATCCTTCCTGTGATATTATATCATCCCTGTTACTTCATGTCCTTGTGGTGACATCACATCTTTCCTATGACATCACATCCTTCCCATTACATCACATCTCCCCTGTGACATCACAACTCCCCTGTGACATCACAACTCCCCTGTGACATCACATTCATCACTGTGGGGACTGGGGGGGACTGGGGGGCACTGAGAGGGTCTGGGAGAGGCTGGGGGGACTGGGGGGGACTGTGAGGGACTGGGAGGGATGAGGAGGGACTGAGGGGGACTGGGAGGCGATTGGGAGCAACTGAGGGTGATTCAAAGAAACCTCTGCCAATCTGAAAAGCACTTTTATTACGGCCGGGGAATGCAAAGGGGTAGGTGTCCTCCCCAGAGCACTCCGCCGAGCCAGGAAATAACATAGCCTTTTATACAGTTTGAAAGTAGCAAGCTCAAAATTATCTTTACACACACTCTTTTTGCAGTCTGTCTTATCTAAATAGACATCTAGTTTTACTTCCTATTCTTACTGTTATAGAGTAGTTACATAAAGTTTTATCATTTCAAACAGTTACAGGTTATACACATACACTCCTTTGCAGTTTGCTTTATCTAAATAGACACTTAGTTTTACCTCCTATTCTTACCATTATAGAGTAGTTACATAAAGTTTTATCACTTCAAACAGTTTCAGGTTACACACCCTTCTCTACGTGCTAAAAGCTTTTCCCTATTCTCTAAGCTTGTTATCTCAATTGCCCACAGTTTGGTCAGAGACTTTTAAGCAGTTTTACATTTTGCAAAGTCACACCTTCGTAGCTAAATATCTAATATTTTATTTCATTCTCTATTTCAGTGGGAACTGGGAGGGACTGGAGGGAGATTGGGAAGGACTGGGGTGGACTGGGAAGGGAATAAGTGGGATAAACTGGGAGGACCTGTGTTTGACTGGGAGGGGACTGGGAGCAATTGGGGGGCACAGGGAGGGACTGGGGGAGCACTGAGTGGGACTGGGAGGCACTGGGAGGAAGTGGGAGGACCCCTCCCCAACTGTGACCCCCCTGTGACCTCCCTTGTGCCCCCCCACGTTCCTGGGGTGCCACGGGAAGAACATCCTGCTGTCCAACGGGAACAGAACGGCCTCCAGGCTCTCCAGCTACAACCAGGGGCTGGTGGTTGTGGGGCAGCCCCTCCCCCCAGCCGCCTCTTCCACGTACCCCTCCCTGGTGATGTCACAGGGGAGCGCGGTGATGTCATACGGGGCATGGTGATGTCATTTGGGACCATGGTGATGTCATAGAGGAATGTGGTGATGTCATAGGGACTGTAGCGATGTCATAGGGGCTGTGGTGATGTCACAGGGGAGAATGGGGATGTCATAGGAGAACGTGGTGATGTCATGGGGGCGTGGTGATGTCACAGGGAGCATGGTGATGTCATAGGGGACTGTGGTGATGTCAGAGTGGAACGTGGTGATGTCATAGAGGGCAGAGTGATGTCATATGAGAATGCGATGATGTCATAGGGGGCATGGTGATGTCATAGGGGAAATTGTGATGTCATAGATTAACATGGTGATGTCATAGTGGACCATGGTGATGTCATAGGGGAATGTGCTGATGTCATAGGGAGAGTGCTGATGTCATAGGGGAACGTAGTGACGTCACAGGGGAACGTGCTGATGTTTGGGGGTAGCTGTGTGATGACATCACTCCGTGTGTCGATGACATCACTCCATGTGTCGATGACATCACCGTGGTTGTCGATGGTGTCACGGTGACGTCACGATGACATCACCCAGGTGCAGATCGACACCCTGAACCCGCAGTGGAGCTCCTCGCTGGCCCTGGGGGTCACGGGGACCCCCCTGGGCACTCCCCTCTCCTTTCCTGCACCCACGGCCTCAAGTGCCCGGCCTGGAATGGTCAGGGAACGCCCAAAATATCCCCCCAACCCCTCCCGGGACCCTCAAATCTCTCCTGGGACCCCCAACCCCCCCGGGACCCCCAACATCCACCAGGGACCCCCAACCCCCTCCACCCCCATACTGGACCCTGACCACCCCCCCCCAGAGCCCCAAACCACCCCCAGGGCCCTCAGATTAACCCCACCCCCCTGGGACCCCCAGCATCCAGTAGGGTGGATCCCCCAAACCCCCCACCCCCAACCTGGATCCTGCAGAGGAGGGGGGGTTTTCCACAACGCCAGGAAGGTCAGGGAGCTGCCTTGCTCCCAATGCTGAAGAAACAAATACCTTGCTGCTTAAAGATGCCAAGTCTCTGAGCAGTTCTGTTATTCCAAGGTTTTTCTGCATCAGTTCATATCCCCCCTTGGAGTCTGTTTTGCCCGTGAAGGTGATCAGGAAGTGACCTCTGCCAGCTCTTGGCTCATGAATGAATCCTTGGCTGTTTTTTTTCTTTCCTCTGTCCAGTTGCAGAGGGGAGTGAGAGAGTGGCTTTTGGGGTCCCTGGCATCCAGGCAGGGCCAACCCACTACACCTGCTGTCTGTGCCCTGTGACTGGACCTGGTGACAGTGATGGAACGGAGCACGATGATCCTCCCTCCCTTCCCTGGGTGCTGCTGGACAGACCTGGTGTCTGAGCCCAGCGGGAACACCTGATCCCCGTCTGTGCACTTGTCCCTTGAGGGGACAGGCATCCCTCTCGTGCCCAATCCTTCAGCCCCTCTGCCACCCACCACCACAGCAATAATTCCTCCCGTCAGACCCCATAGCCAAACCCCAAAGCCGCCGAGCGCCGGCAGCGCCGGGAGCCAGACCCGGCAAAGGGCTCCTGCCCCTGCGCTCTCCCGGCGGGCGGGAGAAGCCGTGCCTGGAGCCGCTCGCTTTGCGCTGGGCTCTGCTGCCTCTGCCCCTTCCCACCACCCCACCTGCTTTTGGACAAACCTATTTCTTCATCCTGAAATGGGGGGCCGGGCGGGATGGTGTTGCCAGGTCTTCCCGGCTCCTTTTGTTTCTCAGCTCTGCCTGGCTCCGGGGCACGGCTCGGCCTTCGGCTCTGCCCGGCTCTTTTTGGCCTTTGGGTCTCCCTGGTTCCTTCCAGCCCTCAAGAGTTCACAGTGACATCGCTTTTGGGTCCTTTGATATCGGCCCAATGCTGCTCCTCTGTGGCACAGCGGGGCCTCCTGGAGCCATGGGGACATTGGGACACTCCAGGGACACATGGAATCAAGGCTGCCCCTTGACCTGCAGGACCTCCTGGTGCCCTGGGGCACCTCGGACACTTCTTGGCCTCCTGATGGCAAGGAGGAGCCTGTGACAATGCAGGGCCTCAGGGACCCAAAGGCACCCTGTGACACTGGGGCACCTCGTGGTTATCGGTCTCTTCTGACAGTTCTGTGCAAACACAGAGAGGCAAAACAGTGGAGCCTGAACGTGTTGATCCAAACTAATCCCATCTCACCTGAAGATGTCCCTGCTAACAGAGGTCCTGTGTGTTCCCTCTGCTCTCTGGGCACTTGCATCCTTTGAGAGCTGCCCATCACTCTGGTAGCCAAGAGCACAGGGTGGGGGATCCCCTGGAGGGGGAGCAGAGACATCTTTCCAAAATCACCTTGTTCAGAGCCCCATCCAACCAGGCCTCGAATGTTTGCAGGGATGGGGCATCCACCACCTCCCTGCAAATGTCTTCCTGTGTTTCATTCTCATCATCAGCTGTTTCTTCCTTATCTCTAATTTGAACCTCCCCTCTTATTTGAACTCCCTCACTGCCTGTCCTATTGTGACAGGCCCTACTGAACCCTTTGCCCACATGTCTCTAAAAAGCTGCCTTGAAGTACTGGAAGGCCCCAAGGAGGTCTCCCCACAGCCTTTTCTTCTGCAGGCTGAAGAGCCCCCACTCTCTCAGCCTGTCTCCATGCGAGAGGTGCTGCAGCCCTGGGATCCCCTTGGTGGCCTCCTCTGGGAGTGCCCCAAGAGGTGCGTGTCTTTGCTGTGCTGAGGAGCCCATGGAGCTGCAGGAGATGCCAGGGCTGGCAGGGGAATCCCCCCAAGCCATTGCCATTGCGGGCAGGTGCGTTGCAGAGAGCCAGAGGAGCCCAGAGCTGGAGGCAGCACTGCAGGGGGGTCTCAGCTGAGCGGAGCAGAGGGGCAGAACCCCCCTCCCCTGCTGCCCACGCTGTGGGATGAGCCCAGGACATGGGGGGTTGTGGGCTGTGAGCTCCCATTGCTGGCTCCCATCCTGCTTTTCATCCCCCACTATCCCCATGGCCTTGGATGCAGGGCTGCTCTCCATCCCTTCAGCCCCGAGCCTGGCCCTTGAGATCTGGGGGCATTTGACACCCGCTGGCTCCTTTGATCCCCTTTCCCATCCCTCCCAGAGCACAGGGAAGGACTGAGGGGCCTTGGCTGATTGTCCCTGACCCTCCCCTGCCCCGACACCAAGCTGTGCTCCTTGGGGACGGTGCTTGGACAGCCCCAGTCAGACCCTGTTTCCCGCTGTGCCCCCAAACCACCGGGTGCCCCAGGGGACATGGGAACACACATGGACATGGGAAGGCACCCGTGGATGTGGGACCACACCCACCCAGACAGACACAGAGCATTTGTTTTGCTGCAGGGGTTTATTGATTCTTGCAGGGAAATTGCCAGGGCACCCAGGGGATCAGGGGGGTCCTCCAGGGATGATCATCTCCTCATGCCGCTGGAGGGGGCCAGGACACGGGTGTCACCACCACTTCCAGTCCTGAAAGACAGAGCCCCAAACGTCACCCCCGGTGTCCACAGGGACATGGCAGGGGCCTTGTCCCCACCCTGTCTGTCTGCAGGGAGCTGGGGCAGGAGAAGGGAATTGGATGCTGAGATCCATGTGGCCCCAGAGCCCCTGAGCCCGGGATGCTCTGACACCTCCCCAAGCCCCTCCCTGCCCTCCCGGTGAGCCTGGGGGTCTGCAGAGCCCCCAGTGCAAGGCCAGGCTTGGGGGCAGCTCTGTCCAGCTGCCCCAGGACACGGAGCAGGGACAGCCCCCTGCGTGTCCCTCTGCTGTCCCCAAGCTCTGCCCACTGCAGAGGGCTCAGGGACCCCCCAGGGCCCTGCCAGGCTCCTTTGGGGGGGTGAGGAGCCTCCCATATTTCTCACCTGGACATGCAGAGAGGCAGCCGAGCGTCACTGGCGCATCAGCTCCACCTGGTCAGCCACGGGGGGCTGGGGACAAAGGCAGGGTTAGAGACACACTGGGCTGGTTCTGGGACGAACTGGACTGGACTGGGACACACTGGGGTGGACTGGGACACACTGGGATTTACTGGGGCACACTGGGCTGGACTGGGACACAGTGGGATGCCGCGGAGGGTGGTGGCCATGAGAGGGGAGGGTCTGGGCCCAGCAGAACTCGGGGTACCCACCTCAGACCTCTTCACTCGACCGATATCCATGCCTCCCTGGAGAGAGAGTGTGAGGTGTCACTGGTCACTGGGGTGTCCCCAGGCCCAGGAGGGATGGGGGGACTACATTTCCCCCCATTTCCCACACTGGGGACATCCCAACTCCAAAACTTACCCCAACACATCCACCTCCTCCTTGTCCCGAGATTGGCTGAGGAAGGAGAGCAAAGGTTTAAGCAGGATTGGCCCCTGTGGGGCTGGGGGAGGGACACGGGTGTCCCCAGACCCCCCAGTCCATGGTTGGCCCCCGGTCTGAGGGGGAAAATCCCTTCTGCTCCCCCCAGCCCCACTGCACCCAGTTTCCCCCGGGATCCCTGTTCCTGCAGGGCCCAGGGTGGGGATGGAGACCAGGAGAGCCAGGGGAATTCAGGGCCTGTAGGAGGGTGGGGGGGAGGAGGAGGGGACCCAAAGAGGGTGAACTGGGAGGAATTGGGGATCCCACAGGATGGACATTGGGGTGTGGAAGGGATGGGACTGTGAGGGACGTGGGTGAGGAGGAAGGGATTCCAGTGGAGGGGACCCAGGGAACGAAGCAGGGCAGGGGTGGGGCAGGAGAAATGGGGAACGGGAGAAAACTGGAAGGGACTGGGAGGGAGTTTTGGACAAGGGGTTCAAAGAAGGGGATTTCTGGACAAGAGTGTTGTGGGCAATGGGAAAGGGGAAGGATTAGAGGAGAAAGAAGGGAAGAAATGGTGTGGGAATGATGCCCTGTGTGTGTGTGGTGGGGTGGACTGGGGTGTGTGGGAATAGAGTGGGGGCCCTGAGGAAGGGCCTCCCCGGTGCAGACTGGGTTGGACTGGGGAGCACTGGGATGGCCTGGAGGGTGGTGGCCACCAGAGGGGAGGGTCTGGGCCCAGCACAATCCCTGGTACCCACCGGGCCGCCGATGATGCCTGCCTGTAGAGAGACAAGGAGACGTCACTGGTCACTGGGGTGTCCCCAGTGCCAGGAAGGGATGGGGGGCCCAAAGTGCCCCCCACTTCCCACACTGGGTGCCCCCCAACTCCCAGACTTACCTCCCCACATTGGACGCTGTCGACCTCAATGGGCTGCAGGAGGAGAGCAAAGGCTTGGTTGGGGTTGGCCTTGTGGGGCTGGGGGGGACACGGGTGTCCCCACCCCCTCCAGCCCCGGCTGCCCCCCGGGCTGAGCGGAGCTCTTTGGGATTGCGGCTCCCAGGCAAGTTGGGGACACCAGTGCAGGGGGAAAGGCAAGGCATTGAGGGCAAAGCCTGGAGGAAAGGCCCTGGGAAGGGGCCATGGCAGGGCATTTCCCAGTTGGTGCCAGTTCAGCCTGGCCAGGCCTTGTCCCACTTGAGCCCAGGGTGGACCTTGGGCCTGTTTGTCCTCCTTGGACTCCAGTGGGGCTTGGCCCAGTTCCACCCAGTTTGGGTTGGGCCTTTGCCTTGGCTGGGAAAGAGAGGAGATGGTGGGGAGATGCCCCAGGGGACCAAGAGGATGGGATGGAGAGGTCCAAAAAGGTGGGATTTGGGGTCAGAAAGAGCAGGAAGCGTTGGGACTGTGCCAGGACGGAGCCGGGTGCAAGCATCCCGTGAGGAAGCGGAGCTGCAGCAGCAGGAGCTGAATTGTGGGAAGGGGAAGGAGAGAGGGAATTGTGGCCAGAAGAAAGTGGCCTGGCCCGGGTCTTGGGGTGCTGGGGAGTGCTGGGGGAGCCCCTGGATTGGGAAGGGGCCCACCCCTGAGCCCATGGCCGTGGCATGGGGGCCTCACCTTGGCATCTGCCGGGGGGCTCAGCAGGATGGTGAAGAGCAGGGCCACGCTGAGCACAGCGACCTTCATCTTCCTCTGGGCCTGGGCAGCGCTGGCTGAGGCTGCACAAGGGCAGGAGCACATTTATCCCTGCCGGGACTCCTCCCTGCCCCCTCCCCGAGAGCCCCCGGGGCAAAGCCCGGCTGGGCACAGCCCCCAGCCCTGGCCACAAGCCCAGCCCTGGCACAGAGTCCATCCCGCCTGCGGCACCCATCCAGCCACCTTCCCCGGCATCCCTCCAGCTTCCTGCACGGGGCAGCTGCCCCTGGAAGGGCCCAGGCCCCTGGGGGTGCCAAGGGGGTGGGCAGGGAGCTGAAAGCAGCTGCATACCCTGTGGGGACAATCCCACACAACACAATCCATCCTCCAACAGCCCCCAAAGCCTGATCCACCCATGTCCTCCTGCCCATCCCTTCCCAGAGCTTTCCCTTTGGGACACCCCAGAGCTCTGCCCAGCCCCACACCCGTCGTGTCTGAGCACAGTTGTCCCTGTTCCCACTCCAGCTCTTTGGCTGAACGCAGGGCTGGCACTGACCCCCTTCTTGGGGCACCAGGAGCCCGGGATCAGGGAAACAGGGAGCTGGGAGATAAAGGGGCTGACGGGCAATGGGCACAGGTGGGTGACTGGGCTCTCCAGTCTGGGCAGGCCCTGGGGAGCACTGGGCAATGCTGGCCCTGGCACACAAGGGCTGGGCCCAGGGAAGTGCTGGGGTGGTGGCAGTGCCCGGCTCCAGCCCATTTGCGGGCACTGCAGCCCACAAGTGGTGCAGGCCCAGCCACAGCCTCCCCGAGCAGAGCCCAGAGGGGCAGATGCCCTTTGCTGGCCCTGCCCCTGTCCCAGCTGGGCACACCGTGTCCTCCCGCATCAGCCGGGCCCCGCTCTGCTCAGCTGGCCCAGGCAGGGGGGGCCAGGCACTGGCAGCCCAGCAGGGCTCTGGCTCCACACTGGGCTGGCCCTGGCACACAGCTGCCCCAGTGCCCCTGTCCCCAGGGATGGCCCTGCCCTGCCCTGGGCCCAGCGCTGGCCCTCAGCAGGATGGCACCTTCCCGCCCCACTCTCCCTCCCTCCCCACCCGCCTCACAGGCCCCTCTGGGCTGGGACCCCCGTGGGCACAGATCAAGGACAGCCACTGAGCGGGGGCTCCCGCCACCTGCCACAGCCTCAATTCTCCACTCACCTTTGCCCACGTTTCCGCAACACCTTCCATCCTTACGGGCCCCTGACCACACACAAGAGACCATTGTGGGGCAGCTGGGAAAACATCTCAGCTCAATGACTTGACTGTTTGCCTTGCATTTTCCCCAGGAGCCGGCAGTGACCTGGAAGATTTTCCTTTTGCCCTTTTCTGCTTCGTGCCTCGTTTGTTGGATAATTGAGGAACGTTGACTGAGGAGGGGCCCAGGGGAGCTTAAGCTGCTCAGGGGGGGCATTTACAGCCCCTGCACCCCAAGGGGATGTGGTTGCCTCCAGCACAGGGAATTCCATCTCATCCTGGGCACCTCCTCCACTGGCAGTTTGCAAGATCTTTCTCCAAGCCATTCCTGTCCTTCCCTCTCTGCAGGAGACACCTCCAGAGGCTGAGGACTGCTGCCCCCTTCCCAATCCCGCTGTCTGTGCCCTTATCCCCAGCAAGGAATCCCCAGCTGGACTCCACACCCTCCAATTCCTCACTCCTGGCCCCAGTATTCAGCATCTTCCTTAATGATGGAGGCCAAGGGATGGAGGGCACCCTGAGCCCGTGACACTGAGCTGAGTGGGGCAGGTGACACACCTGAGGGACTGGATGGCATCCAGGGGGACCTGGACAAGCCAGAGAAATGGTCCCAGAGTGTGGAGAGAGAGAGAAGGCTAAAAGTTAACATAGAACAGGAATTAGAGAGGAAAACCAGCTGCTGCTTCCTGGACAGCAAAGAGACTCCAGCTGCTGCTTCCCAGCTGGGATAAGGTCATGATGCCCCAAAAAGCTCCCCAGGCACCCAGAAACAATTGTAGCACTTCTCAGTAGAAACCCTCAATGGGAAAAGAACTGGAGGGAGATTTCCACTGAAAATCTGGGATCAACAGAGGGGTTGAACCTGCCTTCCTCCCCTCAGGGACGCCTGTGCTGGGTGGGAAGTGTCAGCTTTGCGTGTTAGTCACTGCTTGGAAGGACTAGAGCTGGCTTTTGCTTCCTAATGTAGTTGTGGATTGGTTTGGTGTAGAGGTTGTGCTTTGCTTTGCTTTAACAACAATTTTGACATTGTTCAAAGTGTGGTTTTGCAGCCAGACCCTGTCCCTGACCACCACGAACCTCTAACCTGTGCCAATTTGTATTAATAAAGAGTGTTATTCCTCAGACTGTTGGAGGGAGTCCTTTATAAAGGTACTGCTAGTTCTGTTGATGCTGGAGTAACTGGTGGAAATATCCACTGAGGGGTTTTCCTTTGGCTGTGACGTGTCAGTGTCCGAAAAAGGGCACTGGAATTCCCCCCACCTCATGGTGGATCTGTTTGGTGGAGGGTTCCTGGGTGGAATATGGGACAGACTAGATGAGACTGCCAGGGTTTTGTTTTTCCCTGGGGCACCAGCAGACAAACAAATCTCCAAGAGTCGGGTGAATTCCCCTTCCCCCCGTTTCCTGGCACACACGGGAATCTGCTGAGGTTGGACAAGACCAAGGTGGTGCAGCCGGGTCAGGGCAACCCCCGGGATCGGTGCAGGCTGGGGGAGGAAGGGATGGAAGAACCTGCTGGGAGAGGGCTCTGGGGGTGCTGGTGGGTGACAAATGGGACACGAGCCAGCCCGGAAACCCCCCGTGTGCGGGGCTCATCCCGGGGGCAGGGGAGGAGGGGAATGTGCCCCTCTGCTGCCCTCAGGTGAGACCCCACCTGCAGTGCTGCCTCCAGCTCGGGGGGCCCAGATCAGGAGGAATGGACCTGTTGGAGTGGATCCAGAGGAGGCCACAAAGATGCTCGGAGGGCTGGAGCCCCTCTGCTCTGGGGACAGGCTGGGACAATTGGGATTGTTCAGCCTGGAGAAGAGAAGGCTCCAGAGAGGCCTTAGAGCCCCTTCCAGTGCCTCGAGGGGTTCCCAGAGAGCTGCAGAGGGATTTTGGACAAGGAGCTGTAGGGATGGGAGAAGGGGGAATGGCTTCCCACTGACAGAGGGCAGGCTTAGGGGGATATTGGGAAAAAAGTTTTCCCTGTGAGGAGGGTGGCCCTGACACAGGTTGGTTGCCCTGAGAAGCTGTGGCTGCCCCTGGATCCCTGGAAGTGTCCAAGGCCAGGATGGACGGGGCTTGGAGCAACCTGGGCTAGTGGAAGGTGTCCCTGCCCATGGCAGGGGGTGGCATGGGATGAGCTTTAAGTTCCCTTCCCACTCAAACCAGTGCATGATTCCAGGATTCTGTGCTGAGACAAGGCCAGTCCCTGTTGTGGGCAGTGACTGTAAACCAGTCCATTATCCCAGTCAAAACCAGGACAACAGGACAGACACCTCCTGCTGAGACTGGTGTCCCCTCTCATGCAGCTATTGAGGGACTCTGGGAACCTGAGGGCACCAGGAAATTGGGAAGGGAGACGTAAATGTGGGGAGAACAGGGCCCCCTTTTCTCCTCCCCTTTCCCTCTGGGAGTCACCACAACACCTCCCTGCGGGTCACGGCCTGAGGAGAACGGCCAGGCCCCAAATCCATTTGGAACCAGAGGGTGGGAAAAATCCCAGAGCAGGGACTGCAGGAACAAGAGGAATTTCCCCAGGTGCTCCCAGCCCTGCTCAGGGGGAAGGAAGGAGACAGTCCAGGGGGGATCAGCTGCACCTCAGGCACCCTGCTCACGTCTCTCGTCCATCTCTCTCTCAAACACCAAACTGGGGACATTTCCCTCTTCCAATGAGCTGCTGATTCTACACTTCGGATAGTCCAGAGTGGGATCATTGGTGGTGAGGGGCTGTAAATGCCTCTTTCTTGAGCAGCTTCACCTCCCCTGGGCCCCTCCTCAGTCAACGTTCCTCAATTATCCAACAAACGAGGCACGAAGCAGAAAAGGGCAAAAGGAAAATCTTCCAGGTCACTGCCGGCTCCTGGGGAAAATGCAAGGCAAATAGTCAAGTCATTGAGCTGAGATGTTTTCCCAGCTGCCCCACAATGGTCTCTTGTGTCTGGTCAGGGGCCCGTAAGGATGGAAGGTGTTGCAGAAATGTGGCCAAAGGTGAGTGGAGAACTGAGGCTGTGGCAGGTGGCGGGAGCCCCCGCTCAGTGGCTGTCCTTGATCTGTGCCCACGGGGGTCCCAGCCCAGAGGGGCCTGTGAGGCGGGTGGGGAGGGAGGGAGAGTGGGGCGGGAAGGTGCCATCCTGCTGAGGGCCAGCGCTGGGCCCAGGGCAGGGCAGGGCCATCCCTGGGGACAGGGGCACTGGGGCAGCTGTGTGCCAGGGCCAGCCCAGTGTGGAGCCAGAGCCCTGCTGGGCTGCCAGTGCCTGGCCCCCCCTGCCTGGGCCAGCTGAGCAGAGCGGGGCCCGGCTGATGCGGGAGGACACGGTGTGCCCAGCTGGGACAGGGGCAGGGCCAGCAAAGGGCATCTGCCCCTCTGGGCTCTGCTCGGGGAGGCCGTGGCTGGGCCTGCACCACTTGGGGGCTGCAGTGCCCGCAAATGGGCTGGAGCCGGGCACTGCCACCACCCCAGCACTTCCCTGGGCCCAGCCCTTGTGTGCCAGGGCCAGCATTGCCCAGTGCTCCCCAGGGCCTGCCCAGACTGGAGAGCCCAGTCACCCGCCTGTGCCCATTGCCCGTCAGCCCCTTTATCTCCCAGCTCCCTGTTTGTATGTGACATCACATCCTTCATATCCTTCCTGTGACATCACATCCTCCTCTGTGACATCACATTGTCCCTCTGACATCCCAACCTCCTCTGCGACATCACAGCCTCCCCTGTAACATCACATCCTTCCTCTGACATCACATCCTCGTTTCTGAAGTCACATCCTTCCTGTCAATCTTTTCCTCCCCTGTGACGTACCGTCCTCCCAGTGACGTCACGTCCATCTCTGTGATATCACGTCCTTCTATTTGACATCACATCCTTCCTGTGACATCACATCCTCCATTGTGACATCACATCCTTCATATCTTCCCTGTGACATCACATCCTTCTGGTGACATTACATCCTTCATGTCTCCCTGTGACATCACATTTTCCTCTGTGACTTCACATCCTCCATTGTGACATCACATCCTTCATATCCTCCCTGTGACATCATATCCTCCCTGTTACATCACATCCTCCTTTGTGATATCATATCATTCCTGTGACATCACATCCTCCTCTGTGACATTACATCTTTCACATCCTCTTCTATGACCTCACATCCTCCTCTGTGACATCACATCCTTCACATTCTTGCTACGACATCACATCCTCCCCTGTGACTTCAAGTTCTCCCGGTGACATCACATCCTTCCTGTGTCATCACATCTCTCCTGTGACATCACATCCTCCCCAAGACATCACAGCTCCTCTTGTGACATCAAGACGTAACATCTGTTATATGACATTCTCCCTGTGACATCACATTGTCCCTGTGACATCACATCCTCCTCTGTGACATCACATCCTTCACATTCTTGCTATGACATCACATCATCCCTGTGACATCACATCCTCCTCTCTGACATCACATCATTCTCATCCTTCCTATGATATCACATCATCCCTGTGACATCACATCCTGCTCTGTGACATCACATCGTCCCCTGTGACATCACGTCTTGCTCTGTGACATCACATCCTTCACAACCTTCCTGCGACATCACCTCCTCCTCTATGACATCACATCCTTCTTGTGTCATCACATCTCTCCTGTGACATCACATCCTCCCCAAGAAACACAGCTCCTCTTGTGACATCAAGGGTCCCCTATGACGTAACACCTGTTAATATGACATCCTACCTGTGACATCACATTGTCCCTGTGACATCACAGCCTCCTCTGTGACATCACATCCTCCTCTGTGACGTCACATCCTCATCTGTGACATCACATCCTCCTCTAAGACATCACATCCTTCAAGTGTGTATTGGGATGAAGCTGGGATGATATTTTTGGTCTGTGTTTGGCCTTAGCCACCTGCAGAAGTTTGTAGTTCTCCCTGCCAAGTTCATTGATAAAACAGTGAACTTGGCCTTGGAGGGAGAACTTCTGTATAAACTCTTTTAATTGGTCTCTTGTGATTGGTCAATGGCTCGTCAAGGGCATTTGGAGGAGAAAGTGACGATGAAATGAGGAAGGCTCTCCCCCAGACTCAACTGGGAAAGACCCCCAGGACTCACTGCGCCGGCGTGAGGGGATTTCCAAAGTTCTCACGCGTGCACAGGAGTGGTGCACTGACATAACCAGGGGGCTGGGATTGAGAACCCCTGACGGGGCGGTGCTGGCCACACCTCCCCGGGGCAGGAGTGCTCAATGAACTGTATAAAAGCAGACACGTTTTCCGTGTGTGGGGCCGGCTCTTCACGAAGGACCAAGTTGCTTTTAGCGGGGACGCCTGCTGGAGTGGGAGCCTGCCAGCCCTCCGGTGTAGCAGTGAATCTGATGAGAAACTTGTTTAAACATGTCTTAAAATGGCTCTTTGTGGTCCCTTTGCGAACACGTGTTTCTTCTTCCCAACACCCCCCACAGCAACTGTTATCTCCTATGCAGGAATGTCCTGGGAAGGTGTCCTGAGGTGTCCCATTGGTCCTTGGTAAACCCCTTCCTATTGGCTGTTGACCCTTTACCTGATGGTTTTTTCTGTGTGACCCTGAACTTGTGATTGGTTCCCCTTTGACCCTCCTAAAAGCTTTATAAACCCCTTCCCAACAATAAACTCTCTCTTGCCTCCTCTCCACGCCGGTGTGCTGTCTCTGTGCCTGCCATGGAGCCACGTGGGTGCTGGGGGGAGGGGAGGGCACCTCTCCCCTCCAGGCTCGGGGCCTGAAAAACCCTGTCGCTGGAGTCCCCTTTCCCCGTCCCTCAAGACGTCGGAATGGTTCTTCAGATGGAGAAGGAACTAGAACTGGGCTCCCCCACGTCGTGGATGGGGAAAGGGATCCAGACTCCGGAACACGCAGCTGCTGCAGAGAGGCTTTAGAGGTGGTTAGAGTGGGTAAGACTTTCTTAGAAGTGACACCTGGGTGAGTAGGGTGTTGCGCCTCCCTTTTAGGTTCTTTTGGTTCACTTTTCTCCTTCCTAATCCCATTCTCTTGCGGGCCCGTTTTTTCCCTTCTCTCCTGTAAGCCACCTTTCATAATAAATGGTTACTTTGTTGCCTAGCAACGGTGCCTAGTTTTCCATGTTCCAGAATCTCTGGAACCTGTTTTTCCCCAGTACAGTAACTCTTCCCCCTCCCCGTTACAAAGTGACATCACATTCATCCTGTGACATCACATCCTCCTCTGTGACATCACATCCCCCCTGTGACATCACATCCTCCTCTGTGACGTCACATCCTTCCTGTGACATCACATCCTCTCCCATGGCATCACAGCTCTCCTGTGACATCCAATCCTCCTCTTTGATGTCACATCATCCCTGTGACATCACATTCATCATATGACATCGCATCCTTCCTGTGATATCATCCCTCTTACGTCACGTCCTTGTTGTGACATCACATCTTTCCTATGACATCACATCCTTGCCATGGCACCACATCTCCCCTGTGACATCACATCTTCCCCTGTGACATCACATTCATCAGTGTGGGGACTGGGGGGAACTGAGGGGCACTGAGAGGGACTGGGGGGGACTGGGGGGACTGGGAGGGATTGGGAGGGACCGGGAAGTGACTGGAAGGGACTGGGTGGGACTAGGGAGAACTGGGGGGGACTGGGATGGACTGGGAGGGATGAAGAGGGACTGAGGGGAACTGGGAGGGCCTGGGGGGAGATTGGGAAGGACTGGGGCGGACTGGGAAGGGAACGAGTGGGCCAAACTGGGAGGACCCGTGTTTGACTGGGAGGGGACTGGGAGCAATTGGGGGGCATGGGGAGGGACTGGGGGGGCACTGGATGGGACTGGGAGGCACTGGGAGGAACTAGGAGGGCAATGAGAGAGCCCCTCCCCAACTGTTACCCCCCCCGTGACCTCCACTGTGCCCCCCCACGTTCCTGGGGTGCCACGGGAAGAACATCCTGCTGTGCAACGGGAACAGAACGGCCTCCAGGCTCTCCAGCTACAACCAGGGGCTGGTGGTCATGGGGCAGCCCCTCCCCCCAGCCGCCTCTTCCACGTACCCCTCCCTGGTGACGTCACAGGGGAGCGTGGGGATGTCACAGGGGAATGTGGTGATGTCATAGGGCATGTGGTGATGTCATAGGGGAATGTGGTGATGTCGTAGGGCATGTGGTGATGTCATGGGGACATGGTGAGGTCATGGGGGCATGGTGATATCATAGGGAAACGCGCTGATGTCATAGGAGAACATGGTGATGTCCTAGGGAAAGTGGTGATGTCATCTGGAGCATGGTGATGTCATAGGAGAGTGTGGTGTTGTCATAGGGGAATGTGGTGATGCCATAGGAGGCACGATGATGTCATAGGGACCATGGTGATGTCATAGGGGACCATGATGATGTCACAGGGGAATGTGGTGGTGTCATAGGGACTGTGGTGATGTCACAGGGGACCATGGTGATGTCATGGGGGACCATGGTGATGTCATGGGGGAGCATGGGGATGTCATAGAAGAACGTGGTGATGTCATGGGGGCGTGGTGATGTCACAGGGAGCATGGTGATGTCATAGGGGACTGTGGTGATGTCAGAGAGGAACGTGGTGATGTCACAGGGGGCATAGTGATGTCTTAGGGAAGGTGGCGATGTCATAGGGGAATGTGGTGATGTCATAGGGGAGAATGGTGATGTCATGGGGGAATGTGGGGATGTCATAGATTAACATGGTGATGTCATAGCAAAGCACGGTGATGTCACAGAGGAACATGGGGATGTCATAGGGGAATATGGTGATGTCATAGGGGAACACAGGTGTCATAGGAAACTTGGTGATGTCACAGGGGAATGTGATGGTGTCACAGGGGAACATGGTGATGTCATAGGGGAACGCAGTGATGTCACAGGGGAATGTGCTGATGTCATAGGGAGCGTGCTGATGTCATAGGGGAATGTAGTGACATCACAGGGGAATGGGTTGACATTTGGGGGTAGCTGTATGATGACATCACTCCGTGTGTTGATGACATCACCGTGGTTGTCGATGGTGTCACGGTGACATCACGGTGACATCACCCAGGTGCAGATCGACACCCTGAACCCGCAGTGGAGCTCCTCGCTGGCCCTGGGGGTCACGGGGACCCCCCTGGGCGCTCCCCTCTCCTTTCCTGCACCCACGACCTCAAGTGCCCGGCCTGGAATGGCCAGGGAACCCCCAAAATATCCCCCCAACCCCCCCGGGACCCTCAAACCTCTCCTGGGACCCCCAACATCCACCAGGGACCCCAACCCCCTCCGCCCTCATCCTGTATCCTTCAGAGAAGGGGGGGGGGTCTTACACAATGCCAGGAAGGTCGGGGGACCACCAAAAACACCCCCTGAACCCCCCCAGGAGCTCCAAACCACCCCTGGGACCCTCAAACTAACCTGACCCCCCTGGGACCCCCAACATCCGCCAGGGACCCCCAAGCCCCCCCACCTCCAACCTGGATCCTGCAGAGGCCGGGGGGTCTTCCACAATGCCAGAAAGCTCAGGGGGACCCCCAAAATATCCCCCAAACAACCCCCGGGACCCCCAACCACCCCTGGGAGCCAAAACCACCCCCGGAAGCCCCACCCCTCCCCCCTCCCAAGATCCCTGAGCCCTCCCAAACCCACCACCCCCAGCCTGGATCCTGCACAGAAGGGGGGTCTTCCACAACACCAGGAAGGTCAGGGAGCTGCCTTGCTCCCAACGCTGAAGAAACAAATACCTTGCTGCTTAAAGATGCCAAGTCTCTGAGCAGTTCTGTT
Organism: Pipra filicauda; assembly: GCF_003945595.2. Lineage (NCBI taxonomy): Eukaryota > Metazoa > Chordata > Aves > Passeriformes > Pipridae > Pipra > Pipra filicauda. The sequence continues at coordinate 49,812 of NW_024104895.1, forward strand.
ATTCCAAGGTTTTTCTGCAACAGTTCATATCCCCCCTTGGAGTCTGTTTTGCCCGTGAAGGTGATCAGGAAGTGACCTCTGCCAGCCCTTGGCTCATGAATGAATCCTTGGCTGGTTTTTTCTCTGTTCTGTCCTGTTGCAGAGGGGAGTGAGAGAGCGGCTTTAGGGGGTCCCTGGTGTCCAGGCAGGGCCAACCCACTACACCTGCTGTCTGTACCCTGTGACTGGACCTGGAGACAGTGATGGAACAGAGCACGAGGATCCTCCCTCCCTTCCCTGGGCGCTGCTGGACAGACCTGGTGTCTGAGCCCAGCGGGAACACCTGATCCCTGTCTGTGCACTTGTCCCTTGAGGGGACAGGCATCCCTCTCGTGCCCAATCCTTCAGCCCCTCTGCCACCCACCACCACAGCAATAATTCCTCCCGTCAGACCCCAAAGCCAAACCCCAAAGCCGCCGAGCGCCGGCAGCGCCGGGAGCCAGACCCGGCAAAGGGCTCCTGCCCCTGCGCTCTCCCGGCGGGCGGGAGAAGCCGTGCCTGGAGCCGCTCGCTTTGCGCTGGGCTCTGCTGCCTCTGCCCCTTCCCACCACCCCACCTGCTTTTGGACAAACCTATTTCTTGATCCTGAAATGCGGGGCCGGGGTGGGATGGTGTTGCCAGGTCTTCCCAGCTCCTTTTGTTTCTCAGCTCTGCCTGGCTCTGGGGCACGGCTCGGCCTTCGGCTCTGCCCGGCTCTTTTTGGCCTTTGGGTCTCCCTGGTTCCTTCCAGCCCTCAAGAGTTCACAGTGACATCGCTTTTGGGTCCTTTGATATCGGCCCAATGCTGCTCCTCTGTGGCACAGCGGGGCCTCCTGGAGCCATGGGGACATTGGGACACTCCAGGGACACATGGAATCAAGGCTGCCCCTTGACCTGCAGGACCTCCTGGTGCCCTGGGGCACCTCGGACACTTCCTGGCCTCTTGATGGCAAGGAGGAGCCTGTGACAATGCAGGGCCTTTTCTTGCTTTAGCGTGAGACCAGCGGTATAGAATCTTTAATGTGTCCTCTCTCTACCAACCAGGTTTCTGTAATATCTTCCACAAAAAACTGTAGAGCCTGAGCGTGTTGGTCCAAACTATTGTGATCTCACCTGAAGATGTCCCTGCTAACAGAGGTCCTGTGTGTTCCCTCTGCTCTCTGGGCACTTGCATCCTTTGAGAGCTGCCCATCACTCTGGTAGCCAAGAGCACAGGGCAGGGGATCCCCTGGAGGGGGAGCAGAGACATCTTTCCTAGATCACCTTGCTCAGAGCCCCATCCAACCTGGCCTTGAATGTTTGCAGGGATGGGGCATCCACCACCTCCCTGCAAATGTGTTCCAGTGTTTCATTCTCATCATCAAATGTTTCTTCCCTCTCTCTAGTTTGAACCTCCCCTCTTTTAGTCTAACTCTCCCCTTGTCCTACTGTGACAGGCCCTGCTGAACCCTTTGCCCACCTGTTTCTAAAAAGCTGCCTTGAAGTACTGGAAGGCCCCAAGGAGGTCTCCCCACAGGCTTTTCTTCTGCAGGCTGAAGAGCCCCCACTCTCTCAGCCTGTCTCCATGCGAGAGGTGCTGCAGCCCTGGGGTCCCCTTGGTGGCCTCCTCTGGAAGTGCCCCAAGAGGTGCGTGTCTTTGCTGTGCTGAGGAGCCCATGGAGCTGCAGGAGATGCCAGGGCTGGCAGGGGAATCCCCCCAAGCCATTGCCATTGCGGGCGGGTGCGTTGCAGACAGCCAGAGGAGCCCAGAGCTGGAGGCAGCACTGCAGGAGGGGTCTCAGCTGAGCGGAGCAGAGGGGCAGAACCCCCCTGCCCTGCTGCCCACGCTGTGGGATGAGCCCAGGACACGGGGGGGTTGTGGGCTGTGAGCTCCCATTGCTGGCTCCCATCCTGCTTTTCATCCCCCACTATCCCCATGGCCTTGGATGCAGGGCTGCTCTCCATCCCTTCAGCCCCGAGCCTGGCCCTTGAGATCTGGGGGCATTTGACACCCGCTGGCTCCTTTGATCCCCTTTCCCATCCCTCCCAGAGCCCAGGGAAGGACTGAGGGACCTTGGCTGATTGTCCCTGACCCTCCCCTGCCCTGACACCAAGCTGTGCTCCTTGGGGACGGTGCTTGGACAGCCCCAGTCAGACCCTGTTTCCCCCTGTGCCCCCAAACCACCGGGTGCCCCAGGGGACGTGGGAACACACATGGACACGGGAAGGCACCCGTGGATGTGGGAACACACCCACCCAGACAGGCACAGAGCATTTGTTTTGCTGCAGGGGTTTATTGATTCTTGCAGGGAAATTGCCAGGGCACCCAGGGGATCAGGGGGGTCCTCCAGGGATGATCATCTCCTCATGCCGCTGGAGGGGGCCAGGACACGGGTGTCACCACCACTTCCAGTCCTGAAAGACAGAGCCCCAAACGTCACCCCCGGTGTCCACAGGGACATGGGAGGGGCCTTGTCCCCACCCTGTCTGTCTGCAGGGAGCTGGGGCAGGAGAAGGGAATTGGATGCTGAGATCCATGTGGCCCCAGAGCCCCTGAGCCCGGGATGCTCTGACACCTCCCCGAGCCCCTCCCTGCCCTCCCGGTGAGCCTGGGGGTCTGCAGAGCCCCCAGTGCAAGGCCAGGCTTGGGGGCAGCTCTGTCCAGCTGCCCCGGGACACGGAGCAGGGACAGCCCCCTGCGTGTCCCTCTGCTGTCCCCAAGCTCTGCCCACTGCAGAGGGCTCAGGGACCCCCCAGGGCCCTGCCAGGCTCCTTTGGGGGGCTGAGGAGCCTCCCATATTTCTCACCTGGACATGCAGAGAGGCAGCCGAGCGTCACTGGTGCAGCAGCTTCCCCAGGTCAACTTTGGGGGGCTGGGGACAAAGGCAGGGTTAGAGACACACTGGGGTGGACTGGGGCACACTGGGATGGACTGGGAAACACTGGGATGCCAGGGGGGAGGTTGTGGCCATGAGAGCGGAGGGTGTGAGCCCAGCAGAACTCAGGGTACCCACCCTAGGCCTCCTCACTGGATGGATATTGATGTCTCCCTGTAGAGAGAGTGTGAGGTGTCACTGGTCATTGGGGTGTCCCCAGGCCCAGGAAGGATGGGGGGACTACATTTCCCCCAGTTTCCCACACTGGGGACATCCCAGCTCCAGGACTTACCTGGAGACATCCAGCTCCTCCTTGTCCCGCAGATGGCTGGGGAAGGAGAGCAAAGGTTTAAGCAGGATTGGCCCCTGTGGGGCTGGGGGAGGGATACGGGTGTCCCCAGACCCCCCAGCCCATGGTTGGTTTCTCCTCTGAGGGGGAAAATCCCTTCTGCTCCCCCAGCCCCACTGCACCCAGTTTCCCCCGGGATCCCTGTTCCTGCAGGGCCCAGGGTGGGGATGGAGACAAGGAGAGCCAGGGGAATTCAGGGCCTGCAGGAGGGTGGGGGGAGGAGGAGGGGACCCAAAGAGGGTGAAGTGGGGGGAATTGGGGATCCCAGAGGATGGGCATTGGGGTGTGGAAGGGATGGGACTGTGGGGGATGCAGGGGAGGAGGAAGGGATGGCAGTGGAGGGGACCCAGGGAATGAAGCAGGGCAGGGGTGGGGGCAGGAGAAATGGGGAAGGGGAGAAAAGTGGAAGGGACTGGGAGGGTCTTTGGGACTGAGGGGTCAAGGAAGGGGATTTCTGGACATGAGTGTCATGGGCAATGGGAAAGGGGAAGGATTAGAGGAGAAAGAGGGGAAGAAATGGTGTGGGAATGATGCCCTGTGTGTGTGTGGTGGGGTGGACTGGGGTGTGTGGGAATAGAGTGGGGGCCCTGAGGAAGGGCCTCCCCGGTGCACACTGGGGTGGACTGGGGAGCACTGGGATGGCCTGGAGGGTGGTGGCCACCAGAGGGGAGGGTCTGGGCCCAGCACAAGCCCTGGTACCCACCGGGCCGCCGATGACGCCTGCCTGTAGAGAGACAAGGAGACGTCACTGGTCACTGGGGTGTCCCCAGTGCCAGGAAGGGATGGGGGGCCCAAAGTGCCCCCCACTTCCCACACTGGGTGCCCCCCAACTCCCAGACTTACCAACTCGCAGAGTTCACCACTGGCCTCAAAGGGCTGCAGGAGGAGAGCAAAGGCTTGGTTGGGGTTGGCCTTGTGGGGCTGGGGGGGACACGGGTGTCCCCACCCCCTCCAGCCCCGGCTGCCCCCCGGGCTGAGCGGGGCTCTTTGGGATTGCGGCTCCCAGGCAAGTTGGGGACACCAGTGCAGGGGGAAAGGCAAGGCATTGAGGGCAAAGCCTGGAGGAAAGGCCCTGGGAAGGGGCCATGGCAGGGCATTTCCCAGTTGGTGCCAGTTCAGCCTGGCCAGGCCTTGTCCCACTTGAGCCCAGGGTGGAGCTTGGGCCTGTTTGTCCTCCTTGGACTCCAGTGGGGCTTGGCCCAGTTCCACCCAGTTTGGGTTGGGCCTTTGCCTTGGCTGGGAAAGAGAGGAGATGGTGGGGAGATGCCCCAGGGGACCAAGAGGATGGGATGGGGAGGCCCAAAAAGGTGGGATTTGGGGTCAGAAAGAGCAGGAAGCGTTGGGACTGTGCCAGGACGGAGCCGGGTGCAAGCATCCCGTGAGGAAGCGGAGCTGCAGCAGCAGGAGTTGAATTGTGGGAAGGGGAAGGAGAGAGGGAATTGTGGCCAGAAGAAAGTGGCCTGGCCCGGGGCTGGGGGTGCTGGGGAGTGCTGGGGGAGCCCCTGGATTGGGAAGGGGCCCATCCCTGAGCCCATGGCCGTGGCATGGGGGCCTCACCTTGGCATCTGCCGGGGGGCTCAGCAGGATGGTGAAGAGCAGGGCCACGCTGAGCACAGCGACCTTCATCTTCCTCTGGGCCTGGGCAGCGCTGGCTGAGGCTGCACAAGGGCAGGAGCACATTTATCCCTGCCGGGACTCCTCCCTGCCCCCTCCCCGAGAGCCCCCGGGGCAAAGCCCGGCTGGGCACAGCCCCCAGCCCTGGCCACAAGCCCAGCCCTGGCACAGAGTCCATCCCGCCTGCGGCACCCATCCAGCCACCTTCCCCGGCATCCCTCCAGCTTCCTGCACGGGGCAGCTGCCCCTGGAAGGGCCCAGGCCCCTGGGGGTGCCAAGGGGGTGGGCAGGGAGCTGAAAGCAGCTGCATACCCTGTGGGGACAATCCCACACAACACAATCCATCCTCCAACAGCCCCCAAAGCCTGATCCACCCATGTCCTCCTGCCCATCCCTTCCCAGAGCTTTCCCTCTGGGACACCCCAGAGCTGACCCAGGCCCCAGATCATCATGTCTGTCCACAATTGTCCCTGTTCCACTCCAGCCTTGTGGGGAAAGAAGGGGGCTGCCACTGAATATGATTTGAGAAAATTCCACCAACTTAGGTGGGAGAACAATGGGGGACCTGGGCAGTGGGAACAGCCCCATGACTGGGATCTCCAGGCACTGGAGGCACTGGGGAGCACTGGGCAATGTTGGGCACCTGGAGACAAGGGGTAGGCTTGGGGAATTGCTCCGATGTGTCAGATCCCAGATCCAGCCCTCCCCATTTCCCAGCACTGCAGGCCCCAAATGGGTCCAGTCTCCAGCCCCAGAGCAGAGCCCAGGGGGGAAGATTCTCTGCCCTGGCCCTCCCTGTTCCTCTGCAGGCCATTTCTCTTTCCCACTCTGCTCTCATGAGTCCCATTCCATGGTTCAGTCCTTTCAGGGGTGCTGTGCCCCCAGAAGATGCTTTTCAAAGCCCAAGGGAGGGTTCCACTCCCCATTACACTCTTGCACTGGCCAGATGGGACTGCTAAAGGGCAAGTGAGCCTTCCTGAGCAATCCTTTGCTCTCCAGTCACCGATCAGCTCATGGAAGGGAACCAGGAAGCCCCGGGGGGTGTGATATTGTCCTTGGCCATCTGTCAGAGTGGCAATTGGCACATTGGGTGCCCTTTGACCTGCAGCATCCCCACAAGGGAAGTCTCTTCTGAGGGCCCAGGCAAGGGAAACAGCTGTTGAATCTTCTCCCTTCTCCAGGCAGCTCTGCCAAGAGCCCACTGGTTCCATGAGGGTCCCTGACAGACCCTCTCTGGAGTTGTTCTCTGCCAAGGATGAACGGAGCCTCCAGGCCAGTCACAACAGGGAGCTTTGGCCACTCCTTCCCAGTCAGACCATCCTCAGCCTCCAACACAGACACTCCATGGGATCCTCCCGTCCCTCCAGAGAAAAAGATGGATTCTGCCCCTTTGTCACGGGCTGTTTCAGAGCTCACTCTGCACCAGTGCCCAGCAGAGATTTCTGTTCCCGTGGGGCTGATGTGCCAGGCCATTGATCCCACACATCCCAGGAACCCTCAGGGCCCCTTTCTGAGGCCGGGCTGACCCTGTTCCTGCTCAGGGGATTGATTTCTGGGGTTTGTTACTGCAAAGCAGAAGTACCTTGAGCAGGGTCAAAAGTCAGACCAGCCCTTCTCCTCTGCCCAACAGACACTGGAGCAGGAGTTCTCCTGCACAAATGCTTTTGGCCTTTGGTTTTCCTTCCAGTTTCTGGACCTGAGCTTTCAGTCTCCAGGGAGGTTCCCCCTCCCACTCCCTCATGGCCAAGCCCCAGTCCCACAGACAGAACCTCGGGGTGACACTTGGGCTGTGCCACCAACAGCCTTTCCCTGGAGCAGGAAAAGGTCAGCTCTTCCTGGCTGAGACAGTGGTCAGCAGGAGAGGGGAGGACATCCTTAAACGCTGGGACATGTGCTGAGACACAGCCCCGAGGGAGGCAGTGGGGTTCCCACTCAGCTCCTGCAGCTGACTGGCCAACCCACCTGCCCTGGGAGCCTCCCAGCCTGCCCAGCTCGTTAACCCCAGGCTGTTGGCACATGTTCAGTTGGTGTCCAGTGCCATCCCCCTGACTGGCATCTCCAAGGCAGCCTGGGCCTCTCCTGCGTCAGTGTTCCTCAGTGATGACCCTGTGGGCAGTTCCTTCATTCCTGTCCAGATGAATTCAGCACACAAATGATGTCACGGCACATGTGCATCTGGGCAATAATCCCCCCCTGGCACACTCTGGTCTCTAACAAATGGGGCACAAAGCAGAAACAGTCCAGAGGAAAATCTTCCTGGGCACTGCCGCCTCCTTGGGCAAGTTCCAGAGCAAATAGTCAAGGCAGTTGCCTGGAATGTTTTCCCAGCTGTCCCACAACAGATCTGTTCTGGCCCCACAGTGCCCCAGAAAGAGAGAAACCTTAACAAATGCCCCGGAAGGTCACACAACAATCACAGCCATTGACAGTTCTCAGGAACCACTTCTCAGGGTGTTTTTACTTCTTTGAAGCCGTGACAGGCATCTGTATCATCATGGGAACAAACCCAGGGACACCTGGGATTCCCTGTGGATCAGGCAAAACTTCCTCTGCCTTCAGAACCCAAAACAGGTTTTCACCACCAGACCCTTTGATCCCCAGCTCGGGACTCCTAAAAGTGCTTCTCACACCCTCATAGGCAGAGCACTAAACCAGAGCATTATTTTCCTGTCCCACAGGCTGCTGGATGGATTTGGAAGTGGATGGAGATTGGGAAGCACAGCTTGAATGACTGTGGCACATATCAGACAGAAGGAGTTTCCAGAGGAACCATGGCACCCTGTTTGAAGATCAGCAGGGGATTGGGAGACACAGGATCCACCTCAAGAAATGGGACACGGGTGTCTGAGCCAACCTGGGAAGGAGGGATTTCAACTAGGAAAGACATGGGAAGGGCAGAGTTCTGGAGACCAGCCAGGCACCAAGACAAGGCTCCAGTGGGGAAACTTCCAGGAAGGTCCAGCAGCCCAGGGAGCGGCCCCAAGGCCTGACAAGGGGGTGTCCTCTTGCAGCCCTCCTGGCAAACAGACCCTCTCCAACACCTCAGTGAAGTGCCTGGAGAGCAAAGCACAAGGTAGGGAAACAAACACAGAGATTTGGAGATCCTGTGCAGTTGGAGACCTGGATCTCCCAGAGAGATGGTGGGATGGCTCCAGGGTTGGAGTGTTGTCATGAACGGCTCCAGGGGTTTTGGCAAAGCAGGCCAGGAAGGGGAGCGGTGGAGTCACCCCTTCTGGGATAGAAAACCAGCCCTGAGGAATCTCTGACCCAGGAGAGCAGTGAAAAGAAATGGTGGAAGAAAGACTTTCCCGTGGTCAAGGGGGATCTGGGTTGAGATCTCCTGGGCAAACTTGGCATCCACAAGTCCATGGGCCCTGTCAGATGCATTTGGGAGCACTGAGGGATCTGCTGGACACCACAGGGAGGCCACTGCTGATGATCTTTGAAAGGCTGTGTCAGTCAGGAGAGGGGCCTGAGGGCTGGATGAGAGCCAGTGTCATCCCACTCTTCCAAAAGGGCAAGAAGGACCCAGGGAGCTGCAGGCCAGTCAGCCCCACCTCCATCCCTGGAATGGGCTGGAATGGCTCATCCTGGAGGCCCTCTGAGCACGTGGATGACAGGGAGGGGATCAGGAGTGGTCAGCATGGATTCACCAAGGGCTGACCCACCTGATTGCCATCTAGGATGGCCCAACTGGCTGGCAGGAGGAGAGCAGAGCTGTGGGTGTTGTGTGCCTGGAGCTCAGCAAGGCTTTGGGCGCTGCCCCCACCTCTGGGCTCCGGCCTGTCCTGAGGGCAGCAAGGGAGCCCCAGGGCTGTGGGGTGCCCCAGGACCTGCTCCTGCCCGTGCCCCCAGCTCTGCCCTGCTCTGCCAGGCCTGGGGGGAGCCCGGGTGTCCAGGCTGCCTTGACCTCCCCCATTCCCAGACTGCCCAGATCAGACAGGGCTGGAAAGCCCTGGGATTGCTGAATGGCTTCCTGCTGCCTCAGGCCATGGGCAAACAGGGCTTATCAGAGGTGCTGGGAGGGACAAACACCCCTCCTGCTGGCAGGGGAGCTCTGTTTGCCCAATTAGCTCCAAGTGGCTGCCTGGGGACAAGGGCCCCTTCAGGCTGTCCCTCTGCATGGCCACACTCTGCCCAGGGCCAGCGCTGGCGTGGGCCCAGAGACCTGGAGAGACACTGTGTGGGGACAAGGGCTTGTGGGGAGCTGAGGCCAAGTCCCAGCCAGGGACAGAGCTGGACACGGAGCCTTGTTGGGGATGGGGTCCCTTGGAACCCCCCCGTGTGGGGCAGCTCTGCAGAGCGGGACCCAGGTGATGTGGGTGGCCCCGGGTGTGACAAAGGCAGGACAAGACAGGGGATCTTCCCCCTGGGCTCTGCTCTGGGGCTGGAGACTGGACCCATTTGGGGCCTGCAGTGCTGGGAAATGGGGTCGGTTGGATCTGGGAACTGCCACACCCGAGCAATTCCCCAAGCCTTCCCCTTGTCTCCAGGTGCCCAACATTGCCCAGTGCTCCCCAGTGCCTCGGAGATCCCAGTCATGGGGCTGTTCCCACTGCCCAGGTCCCCCATTGTTCTCCCACCTAAGGAGGTGGGATTTTCCCAAATCATATTCAGTGGCAGCCCCCTTCTTTCCCCTCGGGGCTGGAGTGGGAACAGGGACAATTGTGCTCAGACACGCCGGGTTTGGGGCTGGGCTGAGCTCTGGGGTGTCCCAGAGGGAAAGCTGTGGGAAGGGATGGGCAGGAGGACATGGGTGGATCAGGCTTTGGGGGCCGTTGGAGGATGGATTGTGTTGTGTGGGATTGTCCCCACAGGGTATGCAGCTGCTTTCAGCTCCCTGCCCACCCCCTTGGCACCCCCAGGGGCCTGGGCCCTTCCAGGGGCAGCTGCCCCGTGCAGGAAGCTGGAGGGATGCCGGGGAAGGTGGCTGGATGGGTGCCGCAGGCGGGATGGACTCTGTGCCAGGGCTGGGCTTGTGGCCAGGGCTGGGGGCTGTGCCCAGCCGGGCTTTGCCCCGGGGGCTCTCGGGGAGGGGGCAGGGAGGAGTCCCGGCAGGGATAAATGTGCTCCTGCCCTTGTGCAGCCTCAGCCAGCGCTGCCCAGGCCCAGAGGAAGATGAAGGTCGCTGTGCTCAGCGTGGCCCTGCTCTTCACCATCCTGCTGAGCCCCCCGGCAGATGCCAAGGTGAGGCCCCCATGCCACGGCCATGGGCTCAGGGATGGGGATGCTCCTGCCTGCAGGAGAGTAGCTCTGCTGCAGGATGGAATTGTGGCTGTGATCCCAAAAATCCTTGCTCTGGCCTCTCCCTCTCCCAGTCCAGAGGATCCTCTGCTCTCCCTGACCTCCAGTGCTGGGCACTGCAGCTTCTCCCTCCCACTATTGCCTCTCTTCACTCCACTTCCACTGCAAATCTCCCTGTGCCCAGAGCCCCAGATGCTCAGGGAACCTGACCAGGGAGGTCCCTGACAAGGGAGGTCCACTGTCAATTGCTGGGAGGGCCCCCACCTGTTTCTTTTAATGGTGCTCCCAAATCCCACCCCTTGGGCCTCCCATCCCATCCTTTTTGGTCCCCTCAGGCATCTCCTCCCCAGCATCTGCTCTGTGTCCTACCCAGGGTCCCCAAATATCCTCCCATTAATCATTCCCAAAGCTTTTCTTTCCATCCTTCTCCTCAGATCTTTGCCTTTCATCCAGGCCACTGCCCTGGTACCTCCCAAGACCATTCCTTGCCTCCCTCTCCACTCCCAACCATCTCCCAGTGCCCTCGTTTTTGTCCTCCTCCATCCTCCTCCTCCTGTCCCCACCAAGCCTCTCCCTTGCAGTGCCCATGTCCCTACACCTGAATTCCTTTCCCCTCCCCTGCATCCCACACAGGGCCCCTTCAACACCCCAATCCCAGTCCCGTGGGCTCCCCAGTTCCCCCCAGTTCAGCATCTTTGGGTCCCCCCCAACCTCCTCCCCCCCTCCCTGCAGGCCCTGAATTCCCCTGGCTCTCCTTGTCTCCATCCCCACCCTGGGCCCTGCAGGCACAGGGGTTGGAGGTGAAACTGGGGGCAGTGGGAGCAGGGGGAGCAGAAGGGATTTTCCCCCTCAGACGGGGGCAGCCCTGGGCTGGGTGGTCTGGGGACCCCCGTGTCCCTCCCCCAGCCCCACAGGGGCCAATCCTGCTTAACCCTTTGCTCTCCTTCCCCAGGCACTCTTGGCAGGAACCCAAAATGATCTGCAGGTGAGTGGGACTGGAGGGCATCCAGTCTGGGAACTGGGGGACACTTTGGTCCCCCCATCCCTCGCTGGCACCGGGGACATCCCAGTGACCAGCCAGGGCTCCTGGTCTCTCTCCAGGTGGATTTAGTGGAAGTTGGGATCCTGAAGACGGCTCAGGTGGGTACCAGGAGTTCTGCCTGAGTCGGGTCCTCCCCTCACATGGCCATGACACTCCTAAGCCATCCCAGTCTGCCCCAGTATACCCCAGTGCACCCTACTGCCTCCTCAGAGAACACCCTGCCCCCCCGAATTTTCCCAGGAACCCACTTCCCGAGGGCCCCTGTTGCATTCCAATCCCTGACACCACAGGGCTCCCCCCAGATGCCCCAGGATCAGCCCCTCCCCAGCTGTGCCTCTTTGCCAGGACCCCCCAGTGCTCCTGGGCAGGACCACACAAGCTCCTGGACCCCGTTTCTGCCCAGAGGCACCTTCCCCAAGGACCCCATTGCTTGCCCCAGGCTCCCAGTACATCCCAGTTCAGCCCAGTGTGTCTCTAACCCTGCCTTGTCCCCAGCCCCCTGTGGTTGAGAAGGTGGTGGGGCTTGTTCGTGAGAAACGTGTGGCTGCATCCCTGGATGTCTGAGGTGAGCAGTGCCTGCAGGGAGAGGGGTCAGGACAAGGCCCCTCTCAAGTCCCATTGGACATCATGGGTGACATTTTGGGCTCTGTCTTTCAGGACTGGAAGTGGTGGTGACACCCGTGTCCTGGCCCCCTCCAGCGGCATGAGGAGATGATCATCCCTGGAGGACCCCCCTGATCCCCTGGGTGCCCTGGCAATTTCCCTGCAAGAATCAATAAACCCCTGCAGCAAAACAAATGCTCTGTGTCTGTCTGGGTGTGTGTGTTCCCACCTCCACGGGTGCCTTCCCGTGTCCATGTGTGTTCCCACGTCCCCTGGGGCACCCGGTGGTTTGGGGGCACAGCGGGAAACAGGGTCTGACTGGGGCTGTCCAAGCACCGTCCCCAAGGAGCACAGCTTGGTGTTGGGGCAGGGGAGGGTCAGGGACAATCAGCCAAGGCCCCTCAGTCCTTCCCTGGGCTCTGGGAGGGATGGGAAAGGGGATCAAAGGAGCCAGCGGGTGTCAAATGCCCCCAGATCTCAAGGGCCAGGCTCGGGGCTGAAGGGATGGAGAGCAGCCCTGCATCCAAGGCCATGGGGATAGTGGGGGATGAAAAGCAGGATGGGAGCCAGCAATGGGAGCTCACAGCCCACAACCCCCCCGTGTCCTGGGCTCATCCCACAGCGTGGGCAGCAGGGGAGGGGGGTTCTGCCCCTCTGCTCCGCTCAGCTGAGACCCCCCTGCAGTGCTGCCTCCAGCTCTGGGCTCCTCTGGCTGTCTGCAACGCACCCGCCCGCAATGGCAATGGCTTGGGGGGATTCCCCTGCCAGCCCTGGCATCTCCTGCAGCTCCATGGGCTCCTCAGCACAGCAAAGACACGCACCTCTTGGGGCACTTCCAGAGGAGGCCACCAAGGGGATCCCAGGGCTGCAGCACCTCTCGCATGGAGACAGGCTGAGAGAGTGGGGGCTCTTCAGCCTGCAGAAGAAAAGCCTGTGGGGAGACCTCCTTGGGGCCTTCCAGTACTTCAAGGCAGCTTTTTAGAGACATGTGGGCAAAGGGTTCAGTCGGGCCTGTCACAATAGGACAGGGGGTGAGGAAGTTAAACTAAAAAAGTGTAAGTTCAGACTAGAGATAAAGAAGAAATATTTCATAGTGAGAATGCTGAAACACAGGAAGACATTTGCAGGGAGGTGGTGGATGCCCCATCCCTGCAAACATTCAAGGCCAGGTTGGATGGGGCTCTGAGCAAGGTGATCTAGGAAAGATGTCTCTGCTCCCCCTCCAGGGGATCCCCCGCCCTGTGCTCTTGGCTACCAGAGTGATGGGCAGCTCTCAAAGGATGCAAGTGCCCAGAGAGCAGAGGGAACACACAGGACCTCTGTTAGCAGGGACATCTTCAGGTGAGATGGGAATAGTTTGGATCAACACACTCAGGCTCCACACTTTTGCCTCTCTGTAGTTGCACACAATGTTTGGAAGAGACTGATAACCACGAGGTCCCACAGTGTCACAGGGTCCCCTTGGTGACAGGAGGTCATCAAGTGTCCCACAGACTTGGGGTAGAGTTTTTGGAGGTGTTCTCTGACTCAATCTTCCTTAAGCAAGGCAAGGTCTTCCTTCCAACATTCCTATAGCCTGGTCTCCCGGGCCAGAGATCCCTCAGGGCTGGTCTTGTCAGTGCAAAGGTGTTCAGTAACTCTGCCTTCTCTGCATCCTTGCCATGAGCAGAGCGGCTCAGGGGGCTCCTGGGGGTCTCTGCACACGAGATCCCCCTCACACTCTTAAGGCAACTTCCCAGGCTCACCATTCCCAGGACTCCCTGGCAGTCACTCTCCCACCAGCCCAGACTGGCACTGCTGACACTCAGGCCCCTTCCCAGCAGCAGCAGCTCCAGTGACCCGACGGGTCCCCTGTGACTCCCCACACCCCCCACTCTCACAGTCAGACCAGGTTTCCTCACTGCTTCCACCCCAGGTTTCCCATGACAGAGTCTCTGATGTCGTAAAAACAGTAAAACAATTTATTTCTTGTGAAGAAACACAGATACAGGCTGAGCTGGTGCCTCAAGGAGGGACCCCCAAAAAACCTCCATAGGGTTTTATCCCCTCACACTCCAAGCACACAAACTGCTCTTCCTGCTGAGTCCTGGGCTCCTGCCCTGTCTCCAAGTGTCCTCTCCCTTGGCTGCTCCAGGGTCAGCAGCTCACGGCCTTTGGGCTGAGGCCCCTCACCCAGAGCTCATCCCACAGCTCCAACTGCAGCTGCTCCCTGAGCCACCTGCACCCACGGGATTCCTCAACCCTGGGCACCACGAGGCCCCTGACAGTGTCCCAGGGTCCCTTGGGTTCCATGAGCCCCCACAGTGTCCCAGGGTCCCTTTGGTTCCATGAGCCCCCACAGTGTCCCAGGGTCCCTTGGTTCCATGAGCCCCCACAGTGTCCAGGGTGGGTCCATGAGCCCCCACAGTGTCCCAGGGTCCCTTGGGTTCCATGAGCCCCCACAGTGTCACAGGGTCTCTTTGGGTTCCATGAGCCCCCACAGTGTCACAGGGTCTCTTTGGGTCCATGAGGTTCTGGCACCGAAAACTGGGAAACAAACTCTCCAACCAGTTTTTTGGGTTAGAAAGCCCACATGACTTCATTCAGTGTGCTGGGTGCATGAAGATCGCTCCATAAAACATGCACACCCAGCAACCCCACAGACCACTTTAGAGTCATGAAATTAATAGTCATGACATTCCTATTACATATTCATTACATTTCCTGAGTACATGCAGAGGTACTAATTACCTTCATGGACTTACTTGAATATGGCTCTGGAGCTTCCAAGGAATCTTTTCTCCGTGAGAGTGTCTCAGACATGTGGTCATGTCATAATGTACTTCTCTTATCGTTCTTTGCTCTCACACACAACCCTTGTTCTCAAAACTAAGGCATTTGCAAGGACGTGTTAATCACTGATATAGGGAAATAAGGAAGCAAGAGCTGCCACAAGGCTATTAGTCATAGATGTAGGGATCAAACACTATTGTACTACAGTTAAAAGAATTTTCCAACATCTTTCCCCACTGCTGCATAGCCTCTGTTTTTAAAAATACAACTACTTTGGTCACAGTTTGGGCTGGTTTCAGCTGGGGTAGAGTTGATTTTCTTCCCAGTGGCTGCTACGGGGCCGTGTTTTGGATTTGTGCTGAACACAGGGTTGATAATACAGAGATGTTTTGGTGTTGCTGAGCAGGGCTCACACAGAGCCAAGGCCTTTTCTGCTTTTCGCAGGGCCAGGCTGGCAAGGAAGTTGGGAGGCTGTGAGGAGACACAGCCGGGACAGGGGACCCAAACTGACCCAAGGGATATTCCAGACCACATGACATCATGCTCAGGATAGAAAGGGAGGGGAAGAAGAAGGAAAAGGAAGGTTTGGAGTGATGGCATTTGTCTTCCCCAGGAAGCATTCTGTGGGATGGGACCCTGCTCCCCTGCAGGTGGCTGAACACCCGCTTCCCACAGGAAGTGCTGAATTAATTCTTTGCTTTTCTTTGCTCGTGTGCCCAGTTTTGCTCTCCCTCTAAAGTGTCTTTTACCTCAACCCAAGAGTTTTCCAGCTTTTATCCTTCCAAGTCTGCCCCTGCTCTGGCTGGTGTGGGAGTGAGCGAACGTCTCCAGAGTTGCTGACTGGGGTTAAACCCTGACAGAGCTTGTCAGTGGCACAATGGCCCCTCGATTCCACGAGGGTCTGCAATGTCCCAGGGCTCCTTCAGTTCCCGGAGGTTCCGCAGGGTCCCAGGGTTCCTTTGGTTCCATCAGGTTCTGTAGTGTCCCAGAATTCCTTTGGTTCCACGAGGCTCCACAATGTCACAACGTCCCCTTGACTTCATGAGGTTTCTCAGTGTCACAGGGTTTCTTTGGTTCCATCAGGTTCCACAGTGTCCCAGGGTCCCTCTGTTTCCCTGAGTTTCTGCAGTGTCCCAGGATCCCTTTGGTTCCATGAGGCCCTGCAGGGTCACAGGGCTTTTAATTAGATACGATGGGGGAGAGGCACAATCTCAGGTTTGTCCCTGGAAAACTGTGGGAGGATATGAAAAACTTAAGGGGACAAGGTACCTGTGAGGGCCCTCTGCAGTGACTCTGAGATGGAGCAGCCACACTGGAGCACACCTGACATCTTACAGAGACGAGCCAGGGACTCCTGGGATAATTGAAGCCAAGAGGGAAACACTGGAGAATGTCCCTCATAGGAAAAGGAGAATTAAGAGGGAACTCCTGGATCAAGCACAGGCAGCCAAAGACACAATCACTACACAGGCCTGGGGCTTATCCCTTTGCTTTCCCACTGGGATATTGTCTCCACCAAACACTTCTATTAGGTGCCTGTACACCAACACACCCAGTATGGGAGCAAACAGGAGCAACCAGAGACCTGCAAGCAGTCCCAGGACTTTGATCCCACTGGGACTACAGAGCCGTGGTGGGACAGCTGCCAGGACTGGAATGTTGTCCTGGAGAGCCCCACACTGCTCAGGAGAGACAGAGCAGGAAGGGGCCATGGTAGAAGTGCCTGATGTGAGGCAACACTTGGAATGTGCCCAGCTCTGTCTTGGTGAGGATGATGAGTGAGTGAGACCCTGTGGGTCAGGATTAAAGGGCAGCCTGGTCTGGGTGACATTGGTGTGGGTGTTTGCTACATCCCACTGGATCCAGCGGAGGAAGTCTATGAGGCCTTCTACAGGCAGCTGGAAACAGCCACAAAGTCACAGGCCCTGGTTCTTGTGGGGCACTTTCACTGCCCTGCCATCAGCTGGA
This sequence comes from Pipra filicauda, assembly GCF_003945595.2. Classification (NCBI taxonomy): domain Eukaryota; kingdom Metazoa; phylum Chordata; class Aves; order Passeriformes; family Pipridae; genus Pipra; species Pipra filicauda. The sequence continues at coordinate 66,277 of NW_024104895.1, forward strand.
GAAACAACACAGTAAAGCACAAACAGTCCAGGAGGTTCCTAGAAAGCACTGATGACGACTTCCTTTCACAGGGAGTGGAGGATCCCCCAAGGAATGCTGCTGCTGCACTTCACACTGACCAACAGGGAAGGCCTTGTTGGAGATGTGAAGGTCGGGGGCAGCCTTGGCTGCAGTGACCACAAGATTGTGGAGTTCAGTCTTGAACAAAGAGGCAGCAGGACAGTGAGCAAGATTATGACCATGGACCTCCTGATGGAGGCCATCTCTACCCAGGAAGACAAGAAGGTGATCAGGAGTGGTCAGCATGGATTGACTAAAAGGAAATCATGTTTGACCAACCTGACTGCCCTTAACAATGACACAACAATGATGGATGGAGGGGAGAGCAGTGGATATCATCCCCCTGAACTTCAGCCAGGCTTTGGACACTGTCTCTCCCAACGTGCTGCTGGGCTGGATGAGTGGACAGTGAGGTGGGTGGGGAACTGGCTGAAGGGCAGATCCCAGAGGGTTGGGATCAGCAGCACAGGGTCCAGTTGGGGCCTGTCACCAGTGGTGTCCCCCAGGGTTCTATACTGGGACCAGTGTTGTGTCACTTGTCCATCAATGGGTGCAGGAGGGGTCGATGCCTCCTCAGCAACTTTGCTGCTGACACAGAGCTGGGAGGAGTGTCCCATATCCCAGAAGGACATCGACAGGTTGGAGAGATGGGCACAGGGGAACCGTCTGGAATTGCACGAGGGCAAGTGCAGGTCCTGCACCGGGGGAGGAACAGTCCCAGTCCAGGCTGGGGGGACCTGCTGGAGAGCAGCTCTGCGGAGAAGGACCTGGGGGTCTGGGTGGGCAATGAGCTGTCCCTGACCAGCCGTGTGCCCTGGGGGCCAAGGGGGCCAATGGGATCCCGGGATGCATCGGGAAGAGCTTTGCCAGCAGGTCAGGGACGGGATCCCACCCCTCTGCTCAGCCCTGGGGAGGCACATCTGGAGTGTCCAGGTCCGGGCTCCTCATGACAACAGTGTCCTGGAGCTCCTGGAGTGGGTCCAGTGGAGGCTCCGGAGATGCTGAAGGGATTGGAGCATCCCTGATGGGGCTGGAGGGCACTTGGGGGGCAGGGAGGGACTTGTGGGGCTGAGAGAGACTTGGAAGGCACTTGAGGAGTGGGAAATAGTTGGGGGTCACTGGGACCCCTATTGGAGGGTGGGGAAGAGACTGAGACCGATTTCTGAGGAGGGGGAGAGGCAGGAGCCCCTTTGGGGATGGGGGAGGGGCTGGAAACACCCATTGCCAGAGTGGGGGAGGGGCTGGGAAGCCAGGGGACCCCCAAGAGCCCCTGTGACTGAACCCCATACTGGGAACCCTTGGGCCTGTACTGGAAGTATTTGTGACCCCATACTGGGAGCTCTGGGAGTACTGCTGACCCCATCCTGAAAGTACTGAATGCACTGGGAGCCCTGGTGCCCCCATACTGGGAGAACTGGAGACTCCTATATTGGAAGCCCTGATGCCCATACTGGGGCCATCCTGGGAGCCCTGGGAGCCCTGGTGCCCATTCTGCTGCCATACTGGTGTCACTGGGGCCTGTCCTGGTCCACCCTGGTGCTGTACTGGTGCCCCTATGGGTCCATATTGGCCCATACTGGTACCATGGTTGTGCATACTGGTCTCAGACTAGTCCATACAGGTCCATACTGGCCTGTACTGGTGCCATAGGGGTGTGAAGGGAGGTATTTGTTTTTGTGTTGGTGGTGGGGAGTGCCTGTAGTTACTTACTTATTTATGTATTTTTTTTATTTTGGGGCATGAGAGGCAGAGGGGGCCGGAGAAGGGATGTTGGGGGGGTGCTGGTGTTGTTTGTTTCCCTTTTCCAGCACTGCATTTTGGTTTGGTTTGGTTTTTACTTGTCAGTTTTCCAATGAAATAAATCTCTGCAGACATGGAGCTGCCATCCTGCAAAGGCCGGGCCCCCCCACTGCTGCAACGCACAGACACAGACAAAGAGATACAGACACACAGAGACTCCCAGACAGACACACAGACAAACACACAGAGTGCAGGGGTAGAAAACCTTCCAAGAAACACCGAGGGTGGAAAACCTTAATGCCCACTCAAGGAAACTCTCGCTGCCAGGGAAAAGCTTTAACGTGGGAAGAAACAACTTTCTCCTGCAGGGTGCTGCGATGTTTTCTTTATCTGCTGCCCGGAGGTAACTCCCTTGCTCCAAGCGATAAAACCCTCACAGAGGTGCCTGGGCCCCCCCAGGGGGGTCAGGCGGGTCCCAAACCCAGGGGAGCACACAGCCTTTCGGGGTCTGTCGCTCCCGCGAAAGGGGTTGTTCCAAAAGCCCCCAAACAGGTTTCTGCTCCGGCTTTCTTGGGCAGCTTTCCCGCAGCGCTCTCGGCCGTCCCAAACAAACAGTGTTCAAGCTCCGGGCCCGGCCCGGTGCAGACACAGCCCCCGCCGCGCTCTCCCTCTCCTCCCCCGCCGCCTTTCAGGCCCCGCGCACGGGTCGGGGCCGCCCCGCGCTCCCCCCTCCCAGCGGCGGTGCCGGAGCGGGGCGGCCAAGGCGGTCCCCGCGCCCCGGGGCGGCGGCAGCGGCAGCGCCGGGGCGAGGAGGAGGCGGCGCGGGGGGAGGCGAAGGCGTTCGGCGCTGGGCGCGGAGCCCGGAGCAGAGGGGAGGCCGGGCACGGGCCGGGGGCGCTGCCGGCGGGGCCGGGCGGGGTCTCTGTGCGAAGCACAGCTGGGGTTGCGTCGCTGGGAGTGTTTTTGGTGTCGTGGGGTCGCCCCGATAAGGGAAAATGTTAAGCTGCTGTGGAGAAGATGTTCCGCTGCTGCTGCTAAGGGAACACTGAAGCTGCAGAGCTGAATCAGTGCAGTTCTCAGGGTCCGGGGCGGTCGCTCAGAGAGCAGCCGTGTGGGCGGGGAGCAGCCAATGGGGAGGCGCCCAGAGGCAGCCAATGGGAAAGCTGCGGGATGGCGGGAAGGGGCAGGCAGCCAATGGGAGAGCGCGCGGCGCAGCCAAGCGTAACCAATAGACAACCAATGGGACACCGAGCAGCCAATGAGGAGCTGCCGCCAGGGGCCGGTGCTGAGAGACTGCGCATGCTCCGAGAGCGAGGGGACAGTTCGGAGAGAGGAAGACTCTGAGCCTTCATCCCCTACGACCGCCCGGGACGGCCACGGGAGAGAAGCGCGCAGGCGGCAGGAGCGTGTGCCGAGATTGACATCGAACACTGCCCAGTCTCGGGTAGGTCATGAATATGTAAAATGCGCGATGAATATGTATGACGTAGTTGTAGGAAAGGGAAGCTGTGAGGGGGGAGGGTGTGTGTGTGTTGGTTGGAGGTGTCCTGTTTTCGCCCTGCGCCGTAATAAAGAAATAGCGGCTTAATAGGACCTGTGGCTGTTGGGTTTTCCTACCGTCGGCTTTTCCCGGCCTCAGTTCCGGCCAGCCAGGCGGGAGTCACCCTGCGCTCGGCTGCAGACTCCGCTGGAGGCAGGGACTCCCTGGGGCGCCCTGGGGATTTTGCCGAAGGGACTCCTCACTTCGCTGGGCTCGCTGCGGGAGCAGACGGGGACCTCTGCGACCAATTGAAGGTATTTGTTTCGTATAATTTGGTTTCGGGTGACCGGTCATTGGAAAGTACCTGTAAGTCGCTTTCTGTTTCGGAGTTCGTGTGTCCCGGTAAATTGTTTCTGTTTCGGAGTTCGTGTGTGTCCCGGTAAATTGTTTCTGTTTCGGAGGTCGTGTACGGTGTGTAAGGCAAAGCTTGTGGGTCTTAATAAATTATTTCAGGAGTTTGGTGAGTGCAGTGCGTGTGAAGTATAGCTCTCAGGGTCTGCTGTAGCTGCTGTGAGAGAAGTTTTCTTATTGTCTTGTAGCACGGATTTTAATCGGCACGTGTTGGCATCTGAGTGTCTGGGGTAGATGCTGCGAGTGAGAGAAGTTTTGTTCTTATCTTGCAGCAGCGATTTTAATCGGCGCGTGTTGGCATCAGAGCGTCTGGTGTGAGTGCAGTGAGTGAGAGAAGTTTCCTTGTTTTATAGCACTGATTTTAATCGGCACGTGTTGCTATTTCAGTGTCTGGTGTAGGTGCTGTACTATGAGCAAAGTTTTACTCTTGTCTTGTAGCAGCGATTTTAATGGGCACGTGTTGCCATTTCAGTGTCTGGTGTGGGTATTGTGAATGGCAAAAGTTGTCTTATATTTTTGTGACACGAGTTTTAATCAGCAGCTGTTAATACCTTAGTGTCTGATACAAGGAGTGCGGCCAGAAAAGACTTTTTTCTTGTTCTGTGACACTAATTTTAATTGGCACTGATTAATATGTCAGTGTCTGGTGTAGGCAGTGTGATGAGGAGAAGTTTTTATTATCATCTGTGGCGCTGATTTTCATCAGCTTCCGACAATTTATTTCCCACATTTCCTAACTAAAAGAATTGCGTTTAAGGGTTGGTAAAAGGGCATCTGTTGGCATCTGAGTGTCTGGCATAAGTGGTGTGAGTGAGAGATGATTTTTTTCTTATCCTGTAGCACCGATTTTAATCGGCACGTGTTGGCATCTGAGTGTCGTGTGTACGTATTGTGAGAGCAGTATTCTTAAAACAGCGATTTTAATCAACAGGTGTTGGCGTCTGAGTGTGGGGCTGTGAGAGAAGTCGTTATTGTCTTGTAGCACCGATTTTAATGGGCACGTGTTGGCGTCTGAATGTCCGGTGTAGGTAGTGTGAGAGCGGTGTTCTTGTCCTGTAGCAGCGATTTTAATCAGCGGGTGTTGGCATCTCAGTGTCTGGTGTGGCTGCTGCGAGTGAGAAATTTTTTCTTGTCCTGCAGCAGCGATTTTAATCGACACTGTGATAAACTGAGAAAATGATTCGAGCTGATTAAGAGAAAACAGTGTAAGGTCAATATGACCCGAAGAGAAAAGAAAAACAAGTCATAAAACTTAATTGGGCCCCTATAAAGAGATAAAACAAGTTACTTCCCTTTTACCCTGTGTAGGATTTATAGTGAGAGAATTTTGTTTAGTTAGCTAGATAATAGCACCTTTCTTAAAATTTATAACTTTGTGGAGATAACAAGCGAACATCTGCTGAAAGTCTGATTTAACAATGTGTAATGTTTATACTCGTGTACCTAACAATGCGTAACGTTTATACTTATGTATAATGAATATTCACGTAGTAGCTGGAAATAAATGTAGAACAAATGTCTTCTTTGGGTGTGACAGGCGTTGGGAGTTGTTGAACCCCTTCCCTGATCACCCAGCGCTGAATTTGCTTTTATCATATAATAAAATTCTGATTGGAAATTGCCCGATTGGGTTTCTCTTTCTCACAGACACGTGTTGGTATTTTATTGTCTGGGTTAGATGCTGTGAGTGAGAAAAGTTTCCTTTTAGTCCTGTAGCATCGGTTTTAATCGGGATATGTTGGTGTCTCTGCAGTAGATGCTGTGAGAGCAGTTTTCTTGTGTTCTAGCAGCGATTTTAATCGGGAGCTGTTGGCTGAGTGTCCGGTGTGAGTGCTGTGAGTGAGAGAAGTTGTCTTGTAGGAGCAATTTTAATCGGCACGTGTTGGCAGCTGAGTGTCTGGCATAAGTGGTGCGAGTGAGAGAAGATTTTTTTTTTCTTGTCTTGTAGCAGCGATTTTAATGGGCACGTGTTGGCATCTCGGTGTCTGGGGCAGGTGCTGCGAGTGAGAGAAGATTTTTTCTTCTACTGCAGCACCGATTTTAATGGGCACGTGTTGGTATTTGAGTGTCTGGTGTGGCTGCTGCGAGTGAGAAATTTTTTCTTGTCCTGCAGCAGCGATTTTAATGGACACGTGTTGGTATTTTATTGTCTCGGTTAGATGCTGTGAGTGAGAAAAGTTTTCTTTTTGTCCTGTAGCATCGATTTTAATGGGCAGTTGTTGGCGTCTGAGTGTCTGGTGGGGGTGGTGTGAGTGAGAGGTTTTGTTATTGTCTTGTAGCACCGATTTTAATCGGGATATGTTGGCGTCTCTGCAATAGGTGCTGTGAGAGCAGTTTTCTTGTGTTCTAGCAGCGATTTTAATGGGCACGTGTTGGCATCTCGGTGTCTGGGGTAGGTGCTGTGAGTGAGAGAAGATGTTTTCTTGTCTTGTAGCAGCGATTTTAATCGGCACGTGTTGGCGTCTGAGTGTCTGGGGTAGGTGCTGCGAGTGAGAGAAGTTTCCTTGTCCTGTAACAGCGATTTTAGTCAGGAGGTGTTGGCATTTGAGTGTCTGGTGTGGGTGCTGCGAGTGAGAGAAGATTTTTTTCTTGTGCTGTAGCACCGATTTTAATCGGCAGGTGTTGGCATCTGGGTGTCTGATGTAGGTAGTGTGAGAGCAGTGTTCTTGTCTTGTGGCAGGGATTTTAATCAACACGTGCTGGCATCTGAGTGTCCAGTGTGAGTGCTGTGAGGGAGAGAAGTTGTCTTGTGTTGTACTACTAATTTTAATGGCCACGTGTTGGCATCTGAGTGTCTGGTAGGGGTGCTGTGAGTTGAGAGAAGATTTTTTTTCTTGTCTTGTAGCCCTGATTTTAATCGGCACGTGTTGGCATTTGAATATTTGGTGTAGTTACTATGATAACCATCTATAACGCAGCTGTCTCCTTTGAGAACACACGCAGGATCACCCTCGAGGAAAAAAGGCAACGCAGAAAGAACCGTGTATTGCAGAATACACCATCTAAGGAGTCTTTCTGCTGTGCCTTTTGCAATCGGATTTGTCTGTCACGTATTGGCCTCATGAGGCACCAGCGTGCCTGTAGCAAATGTGGATAGAGCCTTCCCAAATCTCCGTTCGCGAAGCCCAGCCATGATGATGATGACTATGACAGCGGTGTTCTTGTCTTGTAGCAGCGATTTTAATGACCAGTGTTGGCATCTCAGTGTCTGGTGTGGCTGCTGCGAGTGAGAGAAGATTTTTTTCTTGTCTTGTAGCACCGATTTTAATGGGCACGTGTTGGCGTCTGAATGTCCGGTGTAGGTAGTGTGAGAGCAGTGTTCTTGTCCTGTAGCAGCGATTTTAATCAGCAGGTGTTGGCATCTGAGTGTCTGGTGTGGGTGCTGCGAGTGAGAAATTTTTTCTTGTCCTGCAGCAGCGATTTTAATCGACACGTGTTGGTATTTTATTGTCTGGGTTAGGTGCTGTGAGTGAGAGATTTTTCCTTGTCCTGTAGCATCGATTTTAATGGGCAGTTGTTGGCATCTGAGTGTCTGGTGGGGGTGGTGTGAGTGAGAGGTTTTGTTATTGTTTTATAGTACCACTTTTAATCGGCACATGTTGGCGTCTCTGCAGTAGATGCTGTGAGAGCAAGTTTTTTGTGTTTTAGCAGCGATTTTAATCAGCAGGTGTTGGCATCTCAGTGTCTGGTGTGGTTGTTGCGAGTGAGAGATGATTTTTTTCTTGTCTTGTAGCACCGATTTTAATGGACACGTGTTGGTATTTTATTGTCTGGGATAGATGCTGCGAGTGAGAAAAGTTTTCTTTTTGTTTTGCAGCACCGATTTTAATGGGCACGCGTTGGCATCTGAGTGTGTGGTGGGGGTGGTGTGAGTGAGAAGTTTCCTTGTTTTGTCTTGCAGCACCGATTTTAATCAGGAGGTGTTGGCAACTCAGTGTAGATGCTGTGAGAGAAGTCTTGTTATTGTCTTATAGCAGCGATTTTAATTAGCAAGTGTTGGCATTTCGGTGTCTGGTGTAGGTAGTGTGAATGGGAAAAGTTTTCTTATTGTTTTGTGACCCGAGTTTTAATTAACAGCTATTAACATCTTAATGTTTGCTGCAAGCAGTGTGGTAAGAAAAGAGTTTCTTATTGTTCTGTAGCACTAATTTGAATTCGCACTTGTTATCATCTCAGTGTCTGGTGCAGGCAATGGGATTAGGAGTTTTTATTTTCTGTGGCACTAATTTTCATCAGCTTCCCAGTATTTATTTCCCGCACTTCCTAATTTAAAAAGCAGTTGTATTTAAGGGTTGATAAAAGGAAAGGAGGTAGGAAAGCACCTGTAAATTACTGTGGGAAATAGCCAGAGTAAGAAAGCTGTGAAAAAGAGTCCTCCGGGCTGTATTTTAAGCCGCTGGAGAGATCTGGGTGGTGTGAGTGGAAGTGGTGTCAATAAGGCTAACACGATTAAATCTTGCAGATAATGGTGGCCTTTGTATAAATGAGACGAGGGAGAAAGTTGGCCTCCAAATGGAACTTTAAATTATAATACACTTTTCAATTAATGTTATTTTTAAGGCATAGTGGAAAAGGGAATGAGGCAATATGTGGAGATAGGTTTTTCTGTTTGAGAATCCATCCAGAATGGCAGAGAGATTGCGGGAGAAACGTTTCACTCCAGGATCCCCTGCTATTAGCATTAGAAAAGGACAGGGGGAAAGAGAACCAAAAGATAAAAAGGTGCTGCTCATCATGCAGCATCGGGCAAAGGTGCTTTAAAAGAAGAAAAGGGAGAGACCTTAAGTCTCACGGGGTTATAGATCGGAAAGAACTGAGAGCAGCACACCCCCAGTTCCCCCCCGCGGGACCTGAAGGCCCTGCAGTGGCATCAGGAGATGAATCCAGCAGTGATGGCAGTGAAGCAGGAGCCAGCGGCAGCCCCCCCATCACCGCACAGGAGGAGTAAAAGGAGCCAAAAGCCCCCAGCTCCGGGCCCCCTTGGGCAGGGAGTAGGACGGGCAGGAGAGTTGGTGAGAGTAAAGGTCCCTTTGAGTACAGCAGATCTGGATAATTGGAAGGGGTGGTTAAGGGGTACCGAGATGATTCCAGTGAGATAGTGAAACATTTTGAAAGGATTGTTAGAAACCAAGATCCTGATTGGTCATTTATTGATTTAATGCTTAATGAGATGACTGCCTTTGCCTTTGTTCACAGGCGAGCCAGAGTGCCGTCCCTTTGGCCGTGGAGAGGAGAGGAGCAGATGAAAGACTAAAGGCATTGAAAACCCCCGAATCCCATCCGGATGGAAGACACTCCTCTACCGGCCAGGCCAAGTCCGTTCCCGGAGCCCAGGTGTACCAGGGGAACCCAGGAACGGGGAGCAGGACCTGCGGCAGCGGGATCCGCCAGGCAGGGGGAAACGGGGCACGGGAGTGGGATGCCATGTCTGCCCCACCCAGCCCAGGCGTGCCAAGGGTGGGTGATAAACAAAGTCTCGAGTTCCTATAAGTTTTTGAATAATGGTTTATTATATGGAAAGAGCAAACACCTGGCTGGGTGACAGAGATGGGGACCAGTTTCCTAAATCTGCCCACATATTACAGGGTATATTTAGTATTTATCTTAATTATTTTGTGCATATTAATTATATCATATATATATACATTCTACAGGTTTTTGCTAAGTATTTAATATATGGGTTTTCTTACAGCTAAAGCTAAAAGTGTTATCTTTACAGCCGGTCATAATTCATGCATTCTTGGACGAACAGGCGCCTAAAGATTTAAAGTTCTACCATATTTTATTCTTAGGATAGTAAGGAGATTTTAGGCCTCTTGACCTTGTAAGGGTCTGTTTTATTTCTTTATGGGGGTGTAATTAAGTTTTACAAGCCGTTTGTTTTATTTTGATGCAATCACCCATTCGTTTCACGAATCGCAATTATTTATTTACCCCAGGTGGGTGCCCTGGCTCGAGGGCCACCAGGTCTCCTGTGTGGTGGGAGATGGGAGCAGCCGGACCCCTGCACTGATCAGCGAGGGGCCGCCTGCCACTGCCACCCCCTGTGACGGTGGGTTCCCCCATCGCAGCCCAGCCCCAGCCCCGCGGATCCCACCCAGGGAAGCAAAAGCCACCAGTGGCTTCCCATGTGCACTCCCATTGTTGCCTGGTCCCTGGAGCCCGGGTGCTTGGTGCCAGAAGTGAGAACCCCCCTCGGGGCTTGTCCCCCCACCTCAGTGGGTAAGTGACAAAACCATCAGAGCAGTGTGTGCCCGGCCTCCTCCTTGTTCTCCACCTCTCGTGTCTCTTGGCAGCACCAGACTGGAGTCAAGATCCACAGGGTCTTCTTTCCTTGGTGATTCAGCCAGGCCAGTTCCCTTGGCTGTGGTTTTGCTGGATAGTCAGTAGGGACAGTGGGAATCTCATTCCTGCATTTATGCTCATCACTAATTAGATGACAAGGCGTTTGGCTACTTATCAGGCACATATAATAGCAGATATAATTTGTATGTGCTCTTTTTCTGGATTAAGCGAAGGTGACCTGTCCACCTTGGTCAGGCTTGGTAGAATTTTGTCACAGATTGGTGGTATGTGACACATCATGATCTGATTCCATTGTCGTCCCCACCTACTATTGAATCCAAAAAATCGGTCCGACAGACTGCTCAGAGACTTTTTATCTTTAAGCAGCAAGGTATTTGTTTATTCAACGTTGGGAGCAAGCCAGCTCACGCTGGACAAACTTGCTCAAAGGCTTCACACAAAATCAGCATTTTTATACAATCTTCAGATGTGATTAAATGCATATTCAAGTGATTACAACATCTATCTCTGCATATTAATAATAGGCGGAGTATAAATGGAGCTCAGGCGGGGCTTGGGGCAGTGCTTCTCCTGGCCCTCAATTTTGATGGGTCTGGAGGCTTAAACTCATCTTCCTCAGCTTGACCTTCCTTCTTTTCCATTGTTCTTGACCCGCTCACTGAAGCTTGGAAAAAGCCTTGGCTCCCAGCCTATTTTTTCTATTCAAATGTCTACCTTATCCTGTTATATTTCTAATTTATTGCTTCTAGGCCTATTACATGTTCTTGTACTATTTGAAGCTTTGGTCCAGTAGGTAGAACAGAACGAGCACAGGTCGTTTTGGATGTTGGTAACTTGTTAGCAGGCCCAAATTTCTTAGTTAACTCTTTTGGGCCTGGCCTCCTGTTTCACTATCCAGGCCAGATTTAACTGGATTGTGGTGGCTCTGCATTCACAGCACTCACTTGAAGTGCTGTGAGACTTTGTTGTGAACTAAGAGGATACAACAGTGCGTGCTTTGCTCCCAAACATTGTGCAATATCTGCAGAGGTAAGGAATGCTCTGGAGGGCAGGCCCTGGGCTGTCTTCTCTTTGTTCCATTTGGAGAAACACAGGTCCCTCAAAAGTTCCTCATTTTTACGTTACCATTTCCGCTGTGCTCCAAGGGGAAAGCCCATAAATACAGTGTCTGCTGCATTTGTCAGGTCCTAAATTTGTTGGTATTTCCCTAGTTTTTCCATTGCAGCGTCTTCCAAAGATGTGTCAGTATCACAGTGACATCCACCCCCTATGCTTGGTTGTCCTTCACAAATATGAGGTGCCATTTATGGAACTTGTTGTTATCTCTTCTGTGTGGTTCCTGAAACACCACCCAATTTTTCTCTTTAGCTTCCTTTGATAAGGTATCACAGATACAGTTGTACCTTTTAAGTCTTGCCTCCTGCAAGGCTGGGCAGTTCCTGATGATGTGGGAGCATGTTTCCTTCTCAGCCTGGCAGTGTCTGCAGGATTTGATGTACCTTGCTTGTCTCCCCCTTGCCAGGAACTCTCTTGTGGGGTAAACGTTGGCTCTCAATTGCAGTGCTGTTCTAGGCTTTGTGTGGGTGATGCCTCTGTAGTTGTTGGTCCCAAAGTTGCTGGTCCCACCCCTTTCAAAGTTGGTAATGCCCAGGTGCTGGGATACCAGCTTGGTCCATTTTGCAAATTCTGATGCTCTCCAGTTTCAGGGTTTCAGAAAGCTGATGTTCTTTTCTCATCCCCATCATTGGATAGTTGGATTAGTGGTTTGGGTTCCAATATTGTTGGCTCTTTTCTTTGTCTCCTCCAGCTTTTATCCATAGCTTTTCATCTGCTTGTTTGATTTGTTCCATGTTCAGAATTGTTGTGACTGTTTCATCTGAAGACTGAGCCAGTCTCTGCCATCTTTGGGCTTGTGCACTTGGGATCAATCCTGTCAACCTGGTGACACCCAAACCTCCACCCCTTGTGCTTGAATTTAGGATGATGTGAGATGTGCTCGGTGGCAAATGCAGCCATTCCTTGACAGTGGATGGTATCTGTAGGTCCAGGGACTGGAGGAACCCTGCTTTCACATCAGTGTGGGGCCCAAGTAGGTTAATGTGGGGATGGGATAAGTTTTGCAGATGTCAGTTTTCTGTAATGGTTTCAGCGGTGCCTTATTGATCCATTGTGACCAATTTGTTAATTTTGCAGATAGTTCTGGTGTATCTCTACCAGTCCGGGGGTCAATCTGCTGGCCCAGATATTTCTCAGAACTACTGGGTTCAATCCCATTGAGGGGTGTGCAGTTAAGGGTCTGTGCTGGACAGTCACTGATGGTGTACGAATCCTTAGTTGGCTTGGTGTAGAAGCCGTGGCACTTTTCTCCCTGTGTCCTGCAGAAGGTCTGTAGGATTTTGATGTTGTTTTTTATGCCTTCCCAGGATCCATTTAATAGGAGCAAGTCATCAGTGAAGGGTGTTGCTGTTACAGTGTTCCCTCCCTGCTGGTACCCTTTTCCCCACTCTTGCAGCTTGCACAGCAGAGGGTCTACAGGCAAATTGAATAGAAGCAGCAGCATTGGATCACCTTGTTTCACACCATTTTGTATGTGGATGTGATCTGTGTGTTCATTCTTTGTGTCTATACATGTGTAGAAGTTCTCATCCATGTTCTTAAACAAGGTGATAATAGGAGGGTCTCCTCCCTTCTGTTTGAGACCCCTTAGGATGTGCTGATGGCTCAGGGTATCAAAGGCCTTTGGGATATCAACCAATAGCACTCGCAGTTCTCTGTGTCCTTAGCATTTCAGATTAGCAGTTGTAACAGTTTGGATTTTTGGAGCATCCTGCCTGTCTTCTAAATGCTCTCTGCCTGAGATTAATGGGACATGCCTTGGCCAGCTTTGCTGTCATTGTTCTGGAAAAGAGACTTCAAGTGATTGATCCAATGGTAATGGGCTGTGAGTTGCTGATGTCCTTCAGGTGTTCTGGTCTGGTTGACTTTGGTATTAAAATAGTCCAGCAGCACCTCCCCATGTCTGGTATCACTGCTGATGCCAGCCATAGATGGAAAACTTCCATGGTCTGGGAGTGGCGAGGGTTCAACTGCCAGGGGTAACAACAGAATATGCATGAGAAGGGAGTGGAACTTTTGTGGGAACGAACCATTACAACATGGGGATATCAAAAAACATTAAAAGAGCCGTAAACTTGTAATTTTGCTCCATTCAGTAGTCTCAGTTAAATGAGTCCATTATTTCAAATCCATTCTTCCTCTTCTGCGACTTCTTTCAATGCTGCAGTCCAGTGCTGGTAGGCTTTTCTCTCTGGTTCTTCGGAGTCCTCATCCACACTCTGAGGAACCTTGATGAAGTTGGTTCAGTTCCTCTGTCACTGAGGGGTCTGTCAGTTGTTTTGCTTCAGATTTTTTCCAGGCCTTTTGTTTTATCCATCGCTCTCGTTGCTGCTGTATTGCCAGTTGAGCTGCCCGTTGTTACGACCCGCCCCAGGAAAAAAGGGGGGGGGTAACCCAGGTTTTATCAATAATTCCCTTGGGGTGGATTAAAGTGAAACGACACTCAATAATCGGTGTCTGAAAACATATATCGACAAGGTTTATTTTAACAATTTTGTATCAACAGGTATGCCAGCATTTTGGGGGCTGTCATAACCTTTCCGGGGAGGAGAAAAATGCCCAGGGGAGAGAAAGACAGGGTAAGAGTAAGGGAGAACAAGAAAAAAAGAAAAGATGAGAGTGGTATAATCACCGCCCACTGGATCCAGCGATGTCTTGATCCGCAGGCGGTGGGGGGAGAAGAAGAAAAACCCCCCAAACCCCCAAAGTCACCAGTCAATATCCATATCCTTTGCACCTCCCCCAAGGCGGGGAGTTGTTTTCATAGGGTGGTGTCCCCCTTTTTGGCGTGGAGTTCATGTGGAGGGCGTGGTAAACTTGACTCTTCCTGCCTTTTCAGGGCTTGCACTGGAGGAGGGGTTTCGATGGAAGGGTATGGACAGATTGCTCCAGGATCAATATGATCAGGCAAATGTCGGATTTATTAGGAGAAAGAGAGATTATATAGTGCTCATGACGCTCAGCTTCTTGTTCACACAACATTGGTTACATAAGGAAAACATGCTCTGCTGTCCCCTGCTAATTGGACCACAACAGGTGGTCATAGGAGATGAGAAAACTTTATTCACCTCCCAAAAACTCTTCCTTGGCATCTTGGCACAAGGCCTGCAGCCATATTAGTGGTGCAGCATTTTTTACTACCTGCACCCAGCCATGCCAAGGTGAAACACAGAAATGTAAAGAAAATTGTTCACACAATTTTCATCCTGTAACAGAGGGGGGATGGGCCCAGTTGCCCATCAGAAAGTCAAAAGCCTGCAGAAGTCTCTTCGAATGTATAAATCATTAACTGTTCCAGTCTCTGACATAGGGTGTCATGTTCTTGAGGTAGAGCTTTCAGGTGTTTGAGTCTCTACAGTAATTGTTATAAAAAATAAATTAAGAAACTTAATATATATATTAATTACAAAACATCATATCATTACAAACAATTAGACTATACAAAACAACATATAAAAACATTAGTTAATATACATATATATATAGACGTGCATGTATTTTTAGAGTTTGTCTGTAGTTTCCTGGCTATGTAGTTTTCTTTTTCTTATTAATGATCCTTCACCTTCTTTTCCTTTTATTTTAGAAGCTTCTCCTTTTCTTTTTCTAGATGTTTTTCATTGTTGCGATCACCTTTTTACCCTTGGACATAAAACTCAGCAAATACATTAGTAACAAAGAAAATACTTATCATTCAATTTTATAACAAAACCATAAATATGAAAATAACTTCCTATTCCTAAATATCAGAAGTAGCACGGTCGTGTGGGTGTGCCAGCCATGCGGCCCAGTACCCGCCGTTCAACCGGGAGGACTGTGTGAGCAACACCTCCCTCCTGAGGTGTGCTTGTACCCTGCGCAAGCTGAGGTCGACTCCTCTACGCCAGGAATCAACTTCTCAGCTCCGCCTTTGGTTTCCATTTCCCAGCCCAAAGGGGATGTCAGCCTTGAAAGGTTAACGGACGGGGAAAGGGATCTGTCCCTGGTTGCTGCCTCTTAAGCTACTCACTGGTTTCCCAGGAACTGTGATATTTAGGAAGAGTTTCAGCAATTGCGTTACAAACATGGTTAAATAAAGGATACCCGTTAATACATACACTTATATAAAAATGAAACATATACGCCCATAAACAAGAAGTAATAGCAGCAGATAGAGTTTGAGGTAGTTAGTTGTTAATTAAAATGTTCATGATTATTCCAAAAATTCAAGCTTTTCTGAAAACACTACTTTTTGTTCGCTGGAAATGGTTTGATGGATTCGACGCTGCTTCTTCTTTTGGCGGGCTACGAGTTCTGTGATATGTTTTGTTGTCTCATCTGTCACGGCTCGGAGAGTGACATCACCATTCTCGCGCTGAGAAACTTGGACCACGTCCGGTATAGACGCGACCAGTTGTAATACAGATTGAAAACCTAGTTCTTGGACAGGCGGATCTTTATCATGGCTTTATATTGCAATTCTAGTGCAGTTGGTGTTAAACCCTCTCTTTCAGATACCAGGATCGATCTCAATTCTTTTTTTACTGTGTCCATTGACGGTGTTGGTTTTACTGAATTAGTAGTGGTTGTTTCTTTTGAGGGGTGTTGCTTACCAAATGTGGTGAAAGCTAGTTCTGAATTTGAGGCCCATCTGTGGATGTTAACCGCAGGCCTTGAGCTACCGGCAACAATCCCTGGGCGGTGCCATCTTGGCGGATGTTTACATTCTGAGAGCCGGAAGCTCCTTGGGCGCCGCCATCTCAGATGTTAAGAGTGTCACCGGATGTGGGCGTGGTGCAGATGTTGTCGTGGGCCTCCGTTACCAGGGTGTTGGTTGCCACAGAGGTGCCATTTTGGGAGATGGTAGAATTTTTCGCACCACGAGCCGAGCCACCATTTGGTGTTCCTAATTTCCTGCCGCAGACTTTTGCGCCATCTGTTTTCCTGCCGGGGCGTCCCGCGCTCTGGGGCTCGTCGCCATTTTGTGGAGAATTATTTAATTTGGCATCCTTTTTGCCCTTGTCTTTTGATCCGCTATTTTTTATAGACGTTTTTGCATTATTGGCAATATAGACATTTTTACTTTAAAAAACACAGAAGGAAGAGTTTTGATTTTCTTTTACTTCTATCTCCTTATCCTGATTTTCCCATTTTACAGTCTTTTTTAATATTGTAAAGATTATTCTCCACGCTTTTAAAGTCTTAATGGCGTGACGATCTCCATTATAAATAGCATATGAAATCGAAGCTCCGATATTCACCCATTCCAAATACGTGATTACTTCAGGAACAAGGGTCCATAATTTTTGGTCTGGTCCTTTAAATAACTATACATCTCAGTCTCCTCCCTTGAAGGGCGAGCTCCCATCTTGATGTTAGTTGTAGAAGGGGTAATTAAAATCTTTGCTCGCCTCTCCGGTGTGAATGTGCGGTGTTTTCGTCGTTTAGCCGGGTCTGCTGTCCAGCTGTGATGGCTCTCTAAGCGTGGCAGTGAAGCTCTCAGGTGTTAAAGAGTTAGCTCACTGACATCTGCTGCACCTTACCAGCTCCTGCTGCTGCTTGCTACTGTTTCTGTCGCTCCTCACACGGGGCACCATTTGCGGAGGTCGGCGCTTGAATAAAGACCTCCACAACTTTTCTGGGTGCAGCTGGTGAGGTGATTTTATTATAAAAGTAGCGAGGCAACTGAACGGCTTAAAGGGAGGACCAAAAGGGCACAAAAGAGCACTGCACAAAATGGCTCCAGCCTTAAATGATACGGGTAAGGAAGGCACTAGAACAGAAGGTGGGGTTTAGGCGGAG
The DNA here is from genome assembly GCF_003945595.2 of Pipra filicauda. Taxonomy (NCBI): domain Eukaryota; kingdom Metazoa; phylum Chordata; class Aves; order Passeriformes; family Pipridae; genus Pipra; species Pipra filicauda. Next base: position 83,168 of record NW_024104895.1, read on the forward strand.
CCTGCAAATTACAACCAATCATCGGAGACAGGGGCTGAACATAACCATATATGGTACTGCGTCAAATATCAACCAGTGAAAGGACAGAACATACATACAATGCAATACAACAACTTATATGCATAATCTACGATTTCCTTATTAATTACGCATTTTTAGACCACCACAAACCTGCCCCGTGAAAGGGGACTGGCCCTTTCAGTAGAAGGGGATGGACAGACAGTCACTGGACTCCAGGGGTTGCCTCACCATCAGGGGCTTCGTTCAGGGTGGAAGCAGCAGCCAAAACTCTTCCCCCAGTGGGGGCACTGGTAGGGCTTCACTTACTGGTGGGTCTCTTGGTGGGAGTTCTGTTTGAAGCCCTTCCCGCAGTCGGTGCAGCGGAAGGGCCTCTCATCTGTGTGAATCCTGCTCATGCAGGAGGAGATTGGAGCTGGTGTGAAACCTCTTCCACATTCTCCACACTGGTAGGGCCGTTCCCCGGTATGGATGAACTGGTGTCTGTGGAGGTTGGGAGCTCTTCTGAAGCTTTTCCCACATTCCCCACATGGGTGAGGCTGTTTCCCAGTGTGGATGCGCTGCTGTTGGAACAGGTCGGAGCCGTTCCTGAAGCTCTTCCCACATTCCCCACATGTGTAGGGCCATTCCCCAGTGTGGATGTTGGAACAGGTGTTCTATCAGGTCAGAGTTGTTCCTCGAGCTCTACCCACATTCCCCACACATGTAGGGCCGTTTCCCAGTGTGGATGTGCTGGTGTTGGATCAGGTCAGAGTTGTTCCTCGAGCTCTACCCACATTCCCCACACATGTAGGACCGTTTCCCAGTGTGGATGTGTTGGTGTTGGATCAGGTGTTTTATCAGGTCGGAGTTGTTCCTCGAGCTCTACCCACATTCCCCACACGTGTAGGGCCGTTTCCCAGTGTGGATGTGCTGGTGTTGGATCAGGTCAGAGTTGTTCCTCAAGCTCTACCCACATTCCCAACACGTGTAGGGCCGTTTCCCAGTGTGGATGTGCTGGTGTTGTGCGGAGGTCGACGCTTGAATAAACACCTCCACAACTTTTCAGGGTGCAACTGGTAAGGTGACTTTATTATAAAAGTGGGGTACAACTGAATGGCTTAAAAGGAGGAACAAAAAGAGCACTGCATAAAATGGCTCCAGCTGCCACGGCCCGAAAGAAAAAGGAATATGGACGTGACCCTGACACAGTAGAAGGTCAGGGTGCAATGGCCGGTTTATTAGGGAAAACAAGGACTTAGATAAGGTTTGGGTAAGGGGAAGTTCAATTACTGGGGTGGAGCATGGGATTGACAACTCAGGGTGAAACAGGATAGGAGAACAAGGAAAAGATGGGTGGAACTTAGGAGCATCCAAGAGGAGGGACCAATGGGAGCTCACTCTGCACTGCGGCACCTGTCAGCCAGTCAGTGAGAGATGGGCAGGAAAACCAGGAGAGAACAAGGGAGGAAACAGCTTTTGGTGGGAAATAACTGAGGGCAAGTCCAGACAAGCCCTGAACAGTACAAATGAAGGGGAATTAACATGGGAGTACATTGAACATGGTATAAAACTGGGGAGTAACAAGAAAGTCTGTGGATTAATAGTCCTTTCAGGCCCCATACAAGTCCCTCCAGGCCTTAAATCTCTCCCAGTCGCTTGGGTGATCCTCCTCATCTCCCCCTTCTTTATTTTCTGACGCGACATTCGCGGAAAGGCTCTTCAGTAGCAGCTTGTGCGTACAGATGACAATACACGGAATACAGGTTAAAAAGGATATAAAAGTGCACATAGAAATTGCAATCGTGATTATAAGTCTATTTAACCACTTTGGAAGCAAGGGGAAGTGCAGCCAATCAAATCATCCATCCCTATCCAATTGTGGATATCCTGGATTAAACTCTTTAATTGATGGATACTTTGGTGGATGGATTGGGAATGGTCAGAGAAATTCATGCAACACATTCCTTCGAACTCCTGGCATCCATGTCCGTGTGCCAGGAGTAGGAAGTCAGTGGCTGCACGATTCTGTAAACTAACCTCTTTAAGGTTTTGAGTATCTGCCAGCAGTCCTTCTATGGCTGCTGTGGCGGCGTTGGCTTCCTTCATGAGCCAACACCAAGGTGTGTTGGGGTGTTGATTAAGGCACGAACCCCACTCAGACACGAACGAGTGCCAGAGCAGAATTGCCGTTTATTTCAAAACACTTAGGTTTAAATGCAACGCTTAAACATGTCACGTGACCTTCCAGCCAATGACAGTCAAGTATTGTGTGAGCATGCGTGAAAACCCGGAAGACTACAACTCCCATGGTTCCTCGTTGCATTCTTCCTGCCCCAGTGTGTCAATAGTGATAAAGCGTGGGCTGTTCCTGTCCCCGGGATCGGGAAGGAAGCCCAGAAATTCTTCATGCGAGACCACGTGTGGATGTTGGAATCGCAGTCCGTGGGGAATGGTGGGGGTGGTGGCAGAGTGGCGATTTCAGCATCCACACGTGGTATAAGGAGGGTAGGGGGATTAGTGGTTTTTGGTTTGGGGCGTGTCACCTTATAAGCGATAAATGACCTTTCAGACCGACTGAGGGTCGGCGGTGTCGGTTTTTTCGGCTTTGGAAGCCTGAGTGGTGCACCCATGGCAAAAGAAAAAGATCTTTTGACAGGATTTTTAGGGGTAGACGACAAATCCAACAATTTAAATTTGGCCGGATTAAAAAGTGCCAACTTCCCTACTGTGCAGGGACCTCCTTCTGGATAAGCAGGAATGCCCTGCCAGGCCCGATCCCCACACAGAAGGAAAAACCCCTTAGGGAGCTTCATGTTCCTTGGCACGTGTTCTGTAGCCACAGGAGTGGCAATTGAGTTATTGCACCTGTCACGGTTTGAGATAGCCCCAAAATCCAATTCCCTAGCTCCATTCCCCCCCCACATCTCAACCTAATGTGAGATGGGTTTTTCCAGACAAAACACACCAGACTCAAAGTGGGGGAAAGGGAATATATTACAATGACTGTACAAATAAATACCATCTCACATTATACACACGATCACAACTATCTCTACCATGACATATAGTATTTACAGTGGATCAGATCTCTTCTCCCCTCCAAATAAAAGTCCAGGAGGGAAAGAAGGACAGATCCCTTCCAGTCCTTAAGCAGCAGCATCTTCTGAGGCAGCAGGTTTCTCCTCATCTCATGCATGCAGCAGCTGTGGCTGGCTTTCTGCCAGCACTCACGAGGGAGGTATCCAGGCTCCCTCGACCCCCTTGACGCAGGCAAAGGGGTCTTCCGTGGGCTTCGTAACCCCAGACAAGGTCGTTCCACCACGGTCATATCACGAGACGCAGGGGGGTCTTCGTGACGGTCTGGTATCTCCAGGACACTCAAGCTCCTTGCAGGGCCTCTGTGCCCTGCCTTCAGGCTGCCACCGTGGCAGCAGTGCGAGGGGGGAGCCAAGGTCAACTCCCCCCGCATTCCATCTGGTCGTCCCGGTCCAGCTCCGGGACGTCTTTTGAGCTTCTCAGCTCCTCTCTCTCTCTCCGGTGCTGCATGTCTAAAACTCTTCTCCTTAATAGGAGTCCATCTCCCTCTTTTCTCAGAGGGATCTCAAAGGAGTTTGTGTGGTCTGGTATCAGTCTTACCCCCAGAACTCTGTCTCTCAGCTGCTGGCTCTCTCTCTCTCCTCTCCTTCCAGGAGTCTTCTCTGCGGTGCTGCAGGTTGTTTCTGCTGCTCCTCCGGTTCAGGTTCTTATCTGTCCTGGCTCTCTGCCACCGTTTCTCTGGTCAGTGCCGGCTGCTGCTCTGCGCCCATGGAGAAAACATCTCCCGGCATAACTACAGGCACTTAGCCCAGTCTAAGACTGTTCCAAGTTTCTGCAATCCCCCTAACTGGCTGGGAGGGGGCCAGAGGCCCCAAGGGGCTCAGAACCCCTACCTCGTGGCTCTACAACATGGCCACCTCTCCTCAACCAAACTGCAACTCATCTCTTCCGGTGAGCTTGTGGGATGTTGGCATTTTTGCAGGAGCGCCCATTGGGCAGAACTTCAAAACTTCCAGGGGTTTCCACCCCTTGGGGTCTACCACTTTTCTTAGCCTCTGGGGGAAAACAAAGTCCAAACTACTACAGAGGAATATCCACTCCCATAAACAGAAGTCCTTGCAGTCGCGGGTAAACTGGCCCAAGAGGGCCGAAGGCTGTTTCTGTTCTCGGATTACTACTAGGGAGGATGGCAGTCCCTCCGTCCTCCTGCATGATCGTCTCTGGGTGATTTTCTTCTCGACAGTGGATAAGGCCTTTTCTGCTTGGTTGGAGCGATGCTGGTCTGCCCTCTGGTCCGTAGATTGTTGTTGTGGACGACGGGAAAGTATCACACGATCACAGTATTGATCATGACTAATCCAACTTTATTGCTGTAAGCTCCATGCTTATAAAGGTTAATAATTAGGCTCATTAATATTCCAAATACAAGCTCATCATTGGCTCCTAATTACCTAAGTTATATTTGCGCAAATGCTGCCTCTTTCTCATGGCTATAGTTACTTTATTTACTATTTGCTACTTTCTCTACCTTTCCCATCCTGTTGCTCTAATTTTTCTATCACGTATGCAGTTTCTTAAACAATACAGCTTCACAGCAGACAATGCAGCCTTGCAGTTTCTTAAACAAAGCAGTTTCACAAACACACTGATCAGTGACCTTCTAATAGTTTTCTTGCTTTAGCGTGAGACCAGCGGTATAGAATCTTTAATGTGTCCTCTCTCTACCAACCAGGTTTCTGTAATATCTTCCACACTTCCCCCGCTCTGTTTAGACAATGTTAAAAACATGTCACTCATTGCCTTTGTTAGCATGCTTTGAATGCATTTAAAAGCACAAGGAACAATGCATAAAGCAGCCAGCAGTATTAGTAAAAGCAAAATTGCTTGTTTAGTGATCTCCGCAAGCCATGGTCCTAAACCTAATTTTGCTAGCCATCCCCTAATGGGATCTTTTTGAACTTCAAAGTCATTCAGGTGACTTTGCATTTCTCTGAGTTTCTGGTAGATGGACTGAGAGTGATCAGAAAGATTCATACAACACATGCCTTCAAATTCTTCACATCCATGCCCCTGAGCCAGCAATAGAAAATCTATGGCTGCTCTGTTTTGTAAAACAGCATGCCTTATTTCATCAGAGTCATGAGCCAATTCTCCCAGAATCTTCGAAGTTCTATTCATTTGATTTCTTGCCCAACAAGCTGTTCTTTGGACAAGAACCAGGCTCTTTTTTGTTCCAAAGGGGGCAAATATGGATGCAAAAAAATTTGCTGTAGGCGTCCAAAATTTAATGGGTTGGTTTTCTACTGACTTGCAGTATTTATCAAATTCAGTTTCTCGTTTGTTCCGAATATTTTTCTTTTTCAGTTGTGTTATTTGTCTCATGGTAGGTGTAAACATAGTCAGCTTTCCCAAGTAACATGGTCCGCCAATGGGATACTTAGGAATGCCAGGCCATGCTCTATTGCCACAAATCAAGAAGTAACCAGGTGGTAAATATTTTGGTTTTGTCACATTCATTGTTAAATTTCTGACATAACCTTGGCACCAGGTTACATTGTCATATGGAGGGCTTTGTGCTGTTATGTTTGTGGTGGATACATTCCCAATTGTTTGTTGCCATTTCAAAAAGATCTTTTCTTTTTTCAGATTAAGTCTGAAACAAGAGTCATTTCCATACACAGCTCTAAATAGTTGTAATTCACTGGGACTGTCTGTCATTGTCCTGTTCAGATTAGCCACCAACAAAAGAGACATCATACCTTTGGTGCCATTCGTGCATTCTTTGGTTACATTGCATGCACGTTCCACCTCAATTTTGGTAGGATTAGGATTAACTCATCCTTTAAAGTCACCTGTATCAAGGTAAGGAATGCCAATCAGACATGTTTGAAAGGGATCAGATGCTTTGGCCATACTCAGACAAAAATCCGTTTGACCTGTTTGGTTGGCAAACGTTACCCAAATGTTTTCTCTGGGTCCAGCAGGGATGCTAGGGTGCCCTTGTGTCATTAAGATTGTCTCCAAAACCCAAAACCATAAAAGGATCATCATTTTCCTTCAAATTGATTGTATGTTTTCACACAGAAATTAAGGTATCGCTGTGGATTGCCTCTAAAGGGACCACAAGGTACTATTGTTGTTAGGGGTGTATCTTTCCCACACCGGGCTGCAATAATTTTTGTACCTTTGATCACACTCAGTCTTTTTATAATATGTGTAGTGTACCAGTGTAAGTAAGCCAATAGACTCTGCTCTTCAGCTTCAAACAACAGCAATGCTTCAAGTACCTGTAACCCTCTTGCTCGTTCTAAATTACGTTGCCATGTATCAAGTGATAATGCATAAGCACAAGTTCTACACCAAATTCCTCGCAAATTATGTTGCTCAAACTACCATTTGCCTTCACAGGTCTTACACTTAAAGGCAATCCAGGCCAAGCAGCCTGGCTGCTTGCATTTGTAACAGTGTCGTGTGCCAAAATATTTTTCTGAAAATAGATACAGTGCAGTCAGTAGCAGGACAAACGCTTCATAACTATCACATTTGTTAATTTCCCGTTGCAAATTCTTGGGTAACCCTTTAATTGCACGCACTCGTGGTAGAAGCAGTATCCGAATCTTCTCCTCTATTCTCCTTTTCGCCGTCTCTGTTCTGAGCAGGGCTCGAGACATTCACAGCAGCTCGAGTCCACTTGGCAGGTATCCAAAGAGGTCCCTGTGGTGAAGAAACACAAAGATAACCTCTTCCCCAGTAGAGTACTTTTGCTGGATCTTGCCAAATCCCTGTACATGGATCTTTAAATCTGACCCACACCTCTTCAGGTTTCTCTGTATCCTGTTTTAATGTATAATGAATTGTTACAGGAGGATCTTTTTGATCTCCAAAAATGCATAAATGATTCAGGACAAACAGTACCTTGCTTAACCTTTTCTTAATATCAATAATGTTTTTATGTTTTTCAAGATACGTTTTTAGTGTGTAATGAGCCCTTTCTATGATTGCTTGTCCTGTGGGAGAGTGAGCAATACCTGTGCGGTGAGTGATTTTCCACTTTTTCAAAAATTGGCCTACTCTAGTACCCACATAGGCAGGTCCATTGTCTGTTTTTATCTGTTGTGGTTTCCCCATCACAGCAAAACATTCACACAAATGTCTTTCTACTTGTAAAGCTTTTTCTCCTGTTTGAGCCGTAGCCCACATAAAATGACTATATGTGTCAATACACACATGTATATATTTGAATCTTCCAAAAGGTGCATAATGTGTAACATCCATTTGCCAGATTTCATTACTCTTTAACCCCCTGGGATTTACTCCCATACCCAATCCTACACCACCATTATGATTGCTACATGTTGGACAGGATCGAACAATATTTTTAGCATCATTTAAGGTGATGTCATACATTCTTTTTAGTCCTCTGGCATTTTGATGATATTGTTCATGATCTTTCTGTGCTTTGGTAAATTCTTCCTCATCCTCTGTAGCCATAGAAACTAATCTGTCCGCCCTAGCATTTCCTTCACCCAACCCAATGTCCCATTTATGGCTTCGTACATGTATGACAGCATAGTCATGATCTCTGTTTGTTACTGCCAACCATAATTGACAAAATAACTGAAAGAACCTCTTATTCGGGACTTCTTTAATTAGGGCCCCTTCTATCCGATTAACTACCCCTGCTACATAGATTTATCTAACAATTTAGGGTCTAATCGTGCTTGATCCCCTCTACGAGCGTAATCTCCCTCACCATAAAGCATGTCTGGCTTGCCGTGGGGGGATACCTCGCCTCTCCATTCGGTCATTCGCCCAGGTCACTACTCGCTTTTTCCACTCCGCCTCAAAGACTGAGGCCTGTACGGTTGTCAGTAATCCTCCCATCACCGCCCGTACATCAAATGGAATTAATATGTACGCTAAGAAAAAGGACTCGAGTAACCCGATGGTAAAGGGGGCGCCCAACCCATACTCCACGATAGCTTTCTTTATGTCTTTTAACATGGGGTATGAAATTGGACACCATTCTGGTGGTTTGCCCTCTTCATAATATACAGGAAAGGCCCTTAAGAACTCTGTGTCTTTGGCGGATGCCGCCTCTTCCCGGAAGGCTCTCCAGATATCCGGAGCGTCAGATGGTTCCTCCGGGGAGTATGGCACCCAGTGATAATCGGAGTGGGGGTACCGGCAGGCGGAGTAGGCCTCGGTGGCCTGGGCCTTACGGGCGCGGCCATCTTGGCGGATGTTACCTTGGGCCTTTGCCCTTGCCCCGCCCACTGCACCCCGTGGTTTCCGGGAGGGAGGAGGTTCCGGGGAGGAGACTGGAGTGGCGGAAGTGGGCGTGGAGGAAGGCGTGTCTGGGGAGGGGCTCCGCGCGCGCGTATACGGGGGCGGAGGCGGCGCTGTGGGTGGAGCTACGAGAGCCCGCCTCCGCTTTTCCCGCGTCGATTTTTCCCGCGAAACCCGGGGCCCCGCCTCCTCGACGCCATCTCGAGATCGACGCGATCCTTTTCTTCGCGCCCTCCCGCCATCTTGGGACTCACTGTCCGTCTCCCGCCCACCATTTTGTGCGTTGGAGCCAATGTCCTTCTTTTCCCTCCCGCCATTTTGGTGGAAACTTGCGGTGTCCTTATCCGAGTGAAGAGTGTCCGTGTCAGTATTTTTAGTGTCCTTGTCCGTGTCTGGTTTGTTCTCTTCTATTAACTTGGAGGATTCAGCGCCTTGGTTGTTATTGCTGATGTTCTTGTTCATCATCTGGTGCTGAAGCACCATCAGAACAAGCCTCCAGGCTATCAGCGCCTCCTTAGCAAGCCGGTCACCCTTGCCGCTCTCTCGCCATAGCTGGAATCCGATGGCTTGCCACTTATCAAATGTCGTGTTGTCATTAACTTGGTGACCATGACGGTCAAGCCATCTGGCGAGGGCTTTCGCTGATTTTTTATCCAGCGGGTGACCGTGCTCTATCACAAAGTCTTTGAGGCGGCGGTAGACAAATTTCTGGGAGGTGGAAAGTGTGAGCCCCATGATGTTAATCGGGTTTCTCACCACACTTCCGGATGTTATTCCTCCCTTTTTAGTTTTGATTACGGAGATGAAGTGTTGGGTGAGGGTGTTAGGGATGTCCCCTGCAGCTCACCTTTCCAGGTGCGCGACCCGTGCGACTCGCTCGTAGTCCACAGCCGTCAGCTATGCAGAGGAGGGCCGGCGGAGCGATCTCCCCTCCTGGAGATGCTTGAGCCCAATTGGCAACACAGGAGTTCTCCTGATACAGGAGACCTCTACTGTGCCCCACGTTGGGCGCCACTTGCCACGACCCGCGGGAAAAGGAATCGGATCGGGCACTGCAAATCAGGGTCTTGACACAGTAGAGGTCGAGGAGCAATGCCAAACTTTATTAGGGAAACAGTAACTTATATAGGATAGGTTTAGGGGTGGAGTCTGGGCTAGGGAGGAGCGTAGGACTGACAACTCAGGGATGAATGTGATTGGGTAACTGGGTAAGGAGGGGAGGAGTTTGGGTGTAGCTGGGGAAATGGGCCAATGGCAGCTGCCTCTGCACTGCACCAAACATCAGCCAATGGCAGGCAGAGGAGCGGGAAAACAGGGTTAAGGCGGGAAAACTGTGAGGGGAAGGAGGAGACAATATGGAGGATAATTTTAAAAACAACAACTGGGGGTACGCACAATCATATAACAATATAACAATAAACTGGGGAAAACTGGGGTAAAACTGTCAAGTCCGGGGAATGTCACATCCAGTATAACAGTGTCCAATCCGGTATAAAAATGTCCATTTATGGGTCATAAATCTTTCTCCAAGCTTCATATTTTTGCCACTCCGTCTCTTCTCCTCCAACAGTCCTCCTCATCTCCATTGTTTTCATTTTCAGTGTCAGAGAGATTGTTTTTATTTTCTCTGACTGAGTCTGGTGTAAATGACTCGTAAACTTCTGGAAGTAAAGCCAATTTATCCCCTTGTGTTAAAGATTGAGTTGCCTGCCAGTTCTCTGTCTCCTTTGAGCTAGAGAACTCTAACTGTTGCAACTCAGTTTCGTCTGATGTTGTTACTAAGGGACTTGATGTTTCATCTGATTTGGCTACAAAAGGTTTCCAATCATTAGGATCAGTTTGAGTGGCTGTTGGTACATGCATAAGCCTCATCAACCGGCCCATTTTGTCAGTTTATGTAGTTTGTCCATCCAGGTGAGAGATGACAAGGTTAACAGTACCCCTCAATATCTGTCAACCTGTGCCCAACTTGAGCCCGTGGGCAAGGTTCTGGGTAAATAACTTCTGTAAGTTATTACCAAAAATTTGTATCACTTTTGTTTGATGACTCTCGCTGGGCAGTGACTCCAGACGATAGGGAGAGAGAGGCTTTAACCCCTCCTCCGAACTGGGGCCGAGGCCGACTTAGTTACCTGTGAAGGGCATCCAGCGGGACCACGAGGAGGTGCGACCACTGCGGCTGAGCCCAGTCAGTAACTCTGCTCCCACCTTAGGAGAGTGATAGTTACTCCCGCCGTTTACCTGCACTTCACTGAATTTCTTCCCTTTGCCATTGAGAGCTCTGGGCAGAAATCCCAGCGCGTCAGCCCCCGCCGTGGGCCTTGGCGATGCTTGGCTTTAATTAAACAGTCGGATTCCCCTGGTCCGCACCAGTTCCTGGTGCTGAGCCCTGGCCAAGGTCCCCTCTGGGGACCCTCCCCCACCTGAACCGTGGAGCTGATGTGTCCCCACCGGGCAGAGCGGGAACCCTCCAGACCCCTATTACACCTGGCAGCACAAACAAACCCATTCTGGTGGTGGAGGACCTTCCAATCAGCAGTGCGCGTACCCCTGGATTAAGGGGACCCCAATGTCCAGTCGGGATTAGCACTACCTCAGTGGAAGTTATGAAGACTGTGTCCCTGTTGGATAAGTCCCACCCAGCGCTGGCTGGGGTGGCGGGGCACAGATTGCTGGTTGGGGTATAGGGGCACAGAGCGCTGGCTGAGCTGGGGGGGCACAAATCGCCAGCCTGTTCCCTTGTGTCGCATGTGATTGCTGTACCGGGGCGTGCGACAGCACCCCTCACCTCCAGTTTTTTGGCATCCTCCTTGCTTTGGGGTGCTTTCGAGGTGCCACTGCTAGAGGTTTCTGAGGGCAGTCCCTTTGGAAATGGTCGGGGGCCCCACAAATGAAGCAACCTTCTCTGGGTCTGGCCCCCTGCTGTGTCCTTAACTGAGTACTCAGTGCTACTGCTAGCAAATCTGATTGATGTGTTAAAGAACCCACCTCTTGGCAGGCACGAACTAATTCTGAGATACTGCAAGTTTTCCTCTTAGGAAGGGTTTGCAGAACTCTTTTACAATCAACATTAGCATTTTCGAAAGCCAGTCTTCTGCTAAGGATCTCTCTGGCTTCCTCATTTTCAATCTGCCTATCCAGAGCAGATTGCAGCCGATCTAGGAATTTTGTGTAAGGTTCTGTTGGGCCCTGTATTATTTTTGTAAATGACAAGTTTGCGTCTCTGTCTGATGTGGGTAGTTTCTTTATTGCCCGCATGGCATGTTTTGCAATGACTTCGTATATCTCTCTATTGTACCCGGTTTGAGCATCTATGGAACGATAGTTCCCATCCCCTGTGAGTTGGTGTGCTGATACCCCTGCTTGCGGGTCATTAGCATAGGCGGAACAGATTTCTCTAAAATTGTTCAGCCATACATTGTACTGTGTGTTAGGAAGGCTTATTTGTAACAGGGTTCTCCAGTCATGAGGCATGAAGATATATGTGGAACTTAGTGATTCTAAAAATGCAAGCGTGTTAGGGGATGATACACCAGTTTCTCTTATTAACTCTCTTAGTTCTTTGGTTAGTTCATGTGGCAATGGTTGGAACCTGTGGCTTTGACGTGGACTGATAATTACTGGACATGCTTGTATAACTTGTAAGTCTCCAGTACGCAATGCCTCTTCTCTGCATAAAACCCATCTATCAATTGTACCCTCTCGGTATGTTGCTTCATCCCTTGCCGGCAGAGCTATCCCGAAATCCCCCTCCTCCTCCCCCCATTCCTCCCATTCCCCCCCCCTGCAGCTCTGGCGAAAGCGGCTGCCTGTGGGTGGGCGGTGGTGGTGGTTGGGGAGGACGGCGCAGGGGTGGGGAAGGACGGGTCGGTGTCCGTACCGCGTGGCGGGCGAGATGGTGGTGCCCGCCCCTGGGCGTGTACTCGGCGTTCATGCGCAGGATGGGTTGGCAAGTAAGCTGGGCTAGCCCCCCCACCCCCGTCACGGGACCCCCTGCTGCTGTCCCACTGACTGGAACCTCGCATCTGGGGCCCCGCTCCCTCCCGCCGGTCCGTGTCCCTCGGGCTCCCTGTTCCCTTCCCCGGAGTTGAATTGTGAACGGCTCCACCCCCTGCCCCCGCCGCGCTTTGTGTGTTTGAACTGCGGTGCGTAAAAGTGGGGCTGCTGCTTGCAGCGTGAGTGGGGGGGGGGGGGTGTGTTCGTCGTTCTTTGGTGGGATCTGCTTAATGCAGTCATTATAGCTTGCCAGGCTGGATAAGCACTGTTTGCTTGGGAGTCCCCTCCCCAAACCTTGAGTTTGATAAGATTGCCTATTTTGTCCCATATGTGAATGTTGAGGGCTTCAACCAGAGGCAGTTCTGGTACGGCTGCTTTAATGAGCCGCACCAACTCTGATAATTCAGCCCTTGTAACCTGAACATAGTAAGGATTCAGCAGAGCGGCGAACGAAGCGGCGGCGCTGGCGGCGGCTCTCAGTCATGTGGCGGCGGCTCGGCGTGGTCCCGGCTCCGGTGAGCGTGGCGTTCGCAGCAGCGGCAGCCCTGGGGCTCCCACGGTTCGCTGGGTGGCGCGGGGGTCGGGGCGCGCTGTATCGGAAGGCGCGGCGCCTCGGTAAAGCCCGCGCGGTCTGAACACGGCGCAAAGGCTTTTTGCTGGCAATGCTTTTTAAGCACGCCGCAGGGTCAGTCAGCGGCGGCGAGCAGGCGGGGAGCCGTGGCAGTTTCTGCGGGACAGAAAACTGGAACGGGGGCTCCGCGGGGGTCAGCGGTGGCTGGGGTTGCTAAGACGCGGCAGCGGCAAGCCGCTTCTTGCACGTGGTCCACACAGTCGGTAGCGAAGAGCCGCTTTACCAGATGACCGACTCTCAGGGGACCCACAGGCTTTTCCCTGACGATCTTAAGGTGCTCTGCGGCTCGTTCTCCGAGCTGCAGGCACATCTCACCCAGGGAGCAGTCTTAGGCGTGCACGGTGCGTCCCAGTCAGACTCACCGCTTTGGATGTTGTGTTGACCCTCTCCGCTCTCTCCAGTGGCTGCTTTGACCTCTCAGTTTCTTCTTCAACTTCTTTCTTCTCTTCTTTCGTGCACTATCTTAATATTTTTGAGCTCGCTAAACTAACTGTCTGTCTCTTAGGTGCCAATAAGAGCACGGGGTTTATTGACGTCAAGGTTTTTTGTGGTCAAGACCCCTGTCTCCGAAAATTGAGACGATCCCAGGGTCACCAGCTGATTTCCTGATCCAGGATAAATATCTCGCTTAATATAAGCTAAAAATGTCCCTTTCGGATCGTCACTTGTAGCAGGGGACCCTTGTATAACAAGGAATGAGTCAACTCCTCGTGGATGGTGAAACCAAGAGAGCTTTATTCAAAACTCCCACTCTTATATCCCTGTGTACCATGTGACTTCTTCAGGCAATAGAGTTATATGTGACTGCGCATGTCCCCTCGGGCCCATCGCCCTGGCACATCCCCTGTGCATCCAGACACACCTCCCACAAGGTCCCACGTTGTAACATAACCAACAAGACTCAGTCATGTCAGGGTCTGTATAATTGATGGCTTTATAAGATGCTTCTACCAGGTTTAACATTGATTCCACTCCCCCATGTGATACTTTTTCAAATGATCCAGTAGGAATGACCTGTGTACCTTTAGATTCCTGTGACATTGAATTAGTAAGGACTTTCTTTTTCTTGACTGTTGTCTCTAGATTTCCTTATTTCCAAGCTGGGTCCTAGTAATTGGGAATAAACAGTTAATGGCTGTTTCCTTATTGTCACATATTCACCTGGGTCTGCGGACAGTCTGTCTAATCTTACTCCCCACGTCCGTCCAGTCAGCCACCCTCGGTCCTCGTGATTCAGGACTTGCACCTGCAAATACTCACAATTGGAGGGTTCATTAGGGAGTACAAACCCTCCAAATGCAGGGGGCTCACAATGTGGTGGTCCCCATTGTACTCGTAAGTACCTGTCTGGTCTTTCAGGTCTCCAGGCAGTGGCTATGGTCTCACAACCCCAATATCCACAGTGATAGTGCCCAGGATAATTGCAATATGACCTGCCCAGGTTAGAAGTTGGACACCAATATGTGGTTCCCTTATTTACTGTAACAGAGGGTTTTCTTCCTCCCTTGCCACATTCTTGGGGTATATTAGCCATTAACAGATCACAAACTGTCACATTAAATTTAGGACCTATGGCAGTTATTGCCTTCCAAACAACTTTAGAATCTTTCGACCTGATTGAGATTCACTCAAATGGTTGGTGGGTACATCCCAGAGAACTCATGAGAGCTATTACACTAACGATTAGTGCCAGATTTTGTCCTTCAGCATTGGGTAAGAGATAGGCCTCCATTCTGGAGCTTTACCCTCCTCTAAGTAAATTGGAAAGGCCTTTAGGAAGTCTCCGTCATTGGCCTGAGCAGCCTCCTCCCTGAAAGACTTCCAGAAGTTTGGATGGTTTGCCTGTCTCTCAGGGGAGTGCTGGGAACAGTCTGAGTGGGTGTCAGATAACTGGTAGGTAGGGTGGGCCTCGGTGGAACAGGCCCTGTGGGCATGGCCGTGTTTGTGGAAGCTGGACTTGACCTTTGGCCTGGACCCGCCCCTGAATTCCTTTCTGTCCCAGGAGGGAGGACTTTCTGGGGAGGAGGCAGAGCTGGAGGGAGAGGCCGTGGGTGTGGGTGTGTCAGGGGTGGAGTCCCCGACACGCGCAGGTGGAGGCAGAGGTGGCCTAGGGGGGTGGTGCTGAGGGAACCCGCCCCCTTCTTTCCCGCACTGGCGTTTCCCGCAGCAACTTTTCCCACCTTCGCTCCTCGCTCCTTGCCTCCCTCCTTCCCGATGCCATTTGGTTGGTGCTGTGACACAGCTTCATCCTCCCTCCTGCCATCTTGTGACTGATGGAATTTGCGTGCCGAGGTGACAGTCGTTTTAGTGGATGAGAGTCTCATACGTGATTTCTCATGTTTTGTGGGTTAGCTGTCTCCTAGCTCATCGAATGCATTAATGCCCTCCCATGATGGTGGTCTGATGGGAAAAGGAAAACTGATGAGCTCCCTCTGCCCTGGCATCGGGCAGTTGCAGGGTGTCCCTGCCCTTCCCCCTGTGCCATTTCCAGCTCCTGCAGGAAGCTGAACCCGGGACTCACGGAACAGGGCAGGGCCAGGACTGCTGGGGCAGGCCCTGGAACAGCACAGCACTTGCACCCCCTGTGTTGTGAGCCAGGCAGAAGGACACCAACCTCAAGGGGATTTGGATCCCCATGGTGAACATATCCCTGAGAAATGTGTCATCATTTCTGCAGAGGGGGCACTGGAGGGATAAAAGACCAGCATGCAGAGCCTGTCCCTGCAGGAGAAACACAAGCAGCAAGAGTGAGGCCCTGATGCTGCTGAGCCCCTGCTGTGCCCGTGGGGGTGACAGAACCACTCCTACTTGGATGCAGTCCCTGTGGAACCAGGCGGTTCTGCAGGCTGGGCACACCAGGGTGTTGAAGGTCATTCTGTCCCCCACAGGCTCCAAGCAGATGAGGCATTGGGTGCCCGGCTCTGGAGTCGCCTCCACTGCCTGCTCTGGGCTGTGTGTGGGGCTGTAGGAGGTGGGGGGAAAAGGGGTGGGTGAGGTGAGAAGTGCTGGGCCCTTCTCTGGTGGTGGCAAGAAAGGGACAGGGGGTACCTGAATGGTCTGTGGAACTGGGTGACACAGCCTCCCTGGTTGGCACAGGGCAGGTGGAAGCTCAGGTCACAGTGTCTTCCACAGCAGGAAATGGTGGCCCCTCTCTGGCCACAGATGCAGCAGCTCTGGAAAGAGCAGAGCAGCCCCATCAGCAGCAGCCTCAGGGCGCTCCCTCACGCCCGAGCGTCAACCGCGGCCGTTCCCAAAGCGCCAGGCTGATATATAACAGCCTTTTGCTGTGGGAGTGTTCTGGGCTCCTGAACACTCCCTCCTCACCAACTTCCCGCAGTTGTTCGTTGTAGTCTCTCCTCAGGAAGTCCGAGAAGATAGCTTTGAGTCCTTGCTCTCCTGCTGCTGGTGATCTCTCCCTCTCGGTGTCCCTCCTCGGTCCGTAGGCTGCTGCAGTGCAGCTTATCAAGCGTACGCGTCCTGGAATCTTCATTCCTCTAGGTCAGTTTTTGGCTGCCCCCGGTCAGCTTCGGCAGGCAACTCTCGAGCCTCTCTTGGCCCGTCTCCAATTTCCCCTGGGATTCTTCTCCCAAGCACCGAGTTGATTTATCAGCCCGTCCACTTGGCTCTGCTCAAGTGCTGAGCCTCAAAATCCACCCCCCACCAGCCTAAATGCAGTGGGGGGAAAAAAAGCCCCCTAGCCTTGGCCACAGGCAGCTCGGTTCAGTTCTGCACTGTCCCAAGCGTCCCGCAGCTGCAGGGGGGGAAGGAAGGCCTGGCCCCCTCCCTCTTACCTCAGGTGCTGTGAATCTCTTCCTTCCCAGCACACACTCCAAATGCTGACTCTAATTCCCCGGAGGGGAAGAGAGGGAGCCCAGCCACCCCCCGGCCTTGTCCACCTACACGCAGCAGACACCAACAGCAAAACAACCAAGACAGCACTGCCAACCGTTTCCGGTGCTGTGATGTGTGATTTTGAGCAGAAGTGAACAACATGGACAGTGACTGGCTCTCCAGGGAACACTGCCCTGGCACCCAATCACCTCTGAGCCCCTCGACCTCTCAAGGGGGGCCAATTTCAAACTATGACATCAGGTTAGATGTTCTGACAGTGTGTGTTGCAACAGACTGAAGATGCACTCAGACAGCAAGTTGGCAGGCAAGGAACAACAAACACTTTCTTTACAGCAGGCTTAGTTTTATAGTCTTTTTCTTCTGTCCACGTGCAAATACCATATCTCATTGGTTATATGTTCTTGTCCAAGCCCATCCTCTGATAGGTGGTCGGCATCCCCTCACGTGCTGGCAAGTCTCAAAACAACACCTGTTATTTACTGCAGTTCTTCCTCCTTTTCTGCTTTCTAAGTCTCGATGTTTACATTCTTTTACAACCTCACAGCTGTAAGTGCCCAAATTCAAGGCCTGAGCTGTCTGCAGCCCAGTTGTTTCCCACAGGTGCAAGGGATGTCCAGGTCGACAGTACTCCCTCAATATCTGTGAACCTGTGCCCAACTGCAGCCTGTGGGCAAGGCTTTGGGTAACAGACTTTGTGTGAGTTGTTACCTATAAAATGTGCATCACTTTAGTTTTAATTCTGTTGCTGGGCAGTGACTCCAGACGATAGGGAGAGAGAGGCTTTAACCCCTCCTCCGAACTGGGGCCGAGGCCGACTTAGTTACCTGTGAAGGGCATCCAGCGGGACCACGAGGAGGTGCGACCACTGCGGCTGAGCCCAGTCAGTAACTCTGCTCCCACACACCCCGAACACACACAGAGTGTGTGCACCTTTTCCAGGTTAAGTAGTGGTGGCCCGTCCACCAATGTCACGTCCAGTGAGCGCTCGATGTAATCATCACGAGGTTCACCACTTTTGGGGAATAGGGTCAAAATAGGGAGCACAGCTTTAATAACAATTAATAAAGCACAATAGACTAATAATAATAATAAAGCCAATAAAACCAATAAAAGACAATAAACCCCAGTAAATTTAAAACATTAGTAACAACAGGATAACTTATCTACTTAGAGCTGTGCAAACTTTACTTGCAAACATATGTATGATGTCAACGGAGGTGAGGAGGGCTCTGGATGCCAAAACTCGGGCTGTCCTTTCCCTCTTTGATGATGATAGACCCAGAGTCTGCAATAAATCAAAGATTTTGTTATACCACTTACCCCTTGCTCCGAGGGGAAAGCCCATGAAGATGACTTTGTTGGTTAATTCCTGGATCTCCTTCTCAAGATGTTGATACTTTTTCACCTTTTCTTTTGCTGCTTTCTCTAGCGTGGTGTTATCTGCTTCATATCTCACTGTTACATTTACAACAAGTGCCTGTTTTTCCTTCACAAAGATGAGGTCGGGTACAGCGGATTAGTGGGATTTGGGGAGACCTCCAGGCCTTAGGCTGCTGGCCCCATTACCTGTGAGGTGAATGCCCTTCCCCCCACCCCTGCACGTGGTCCGGCGACCCCGCAAGGAGCACACACAGACCACCAGAGAGGGACGGACGAAAGAGAGAGTTTATTGTGGGGTTGGGGTTTATAAGGCTTTTAGGAGGGTCAAAGGGGACCAATCACAAGTTCAGGGTCACACAGAAAAAACCATCAGGTAAAGGGTCAACAGCCAATAGGAAGGGGTTAACAAAGGGCCAGTGAGAAACACCTCAGGACACCTTCCCAGGACACCTTGTGTGAGACAATAGCTTCACAGGGGGTGTCGGGAAGGGGGAGACAGTGACACTGCAGAAAATACAAAAAGCCATTTTGAAACATGTTTAAACCACAGTAAAACCTTCTGTTTCTATAACATTAGAGCTGTTTTCCTCACCAGTCCATCTCAGACAGGACTTTTTCCATCCTGCATATTTCAAATCCATTGCCACAGTCGGGTTTAAACAACTCCCCATCTGGGTCTCTTATCTTGGGTTCCTGATAAACGACGCAATCTTTCTTTTTCGCTTCTTCAGAAAGCATGTCACAGATGTAATTGTGACGTTTTACCCTGGCATCTTTACCGACTGGGCATTGTCCGATGATACGGGCACAGGATTCGTTCTCAGCTTGGCAGTGTCTACAGGACCTGATGTATCCGTCTTTCTTCCCTCTCGCTAGGTATTCTCTGGTGGGGTGGACATTCACCCTCGATTGTAGAGCTGTCAGGAGCTTCTGGTGGGGTATACCTCGATAGTTCTTAATCCAGTTATTGCTAATCGTATCCTCTTCAAAGTTGGGGATTCCTATACCTTGGGACTGTAATGGAGTCCATTTTTGAAATTCCATTTTCTTCCAGTTCCAAGGCCGTAGGTATATGTTTTTTGGTGTACTTATTTCCCATTCTGATGTATCTTCCTCACCCAGATTAGATGCCTCCACCGTTGGTTTGGGTGCCCAGATATTCGGTATTTTATCTTCATCTCCTCCAGCTGTTATCCACAATTTCTCGTATATCTGTGCAGTGTTTTCTTCCTGCAGAACAGCCCTTAAAGTATCGTCAGAGCACTGTGCCAGCCTGTGTAACCTCCTGGCTTGTACACTCGGGATCAGTGCCTGCAGTTTTATAATACCTAATCCTCCATCCTTCATGCTGGAATATAGGGTGGCATCACAAGTGTTGGTCGGTAGACGTAACCATTTCTTAACAATTGCCCTAATCCTTAAATCTAGGGCTTCCAAGAATCCTGGTTTTGTCTCCGTGTGGTCTGCTAGATATCTTACTCGAGGGATCACATATGTTTTTAAAATGTCCACTCTTTGTAGTGGTTTGAGTGGTGCCTCACTAATGCAGTTTAGCTGAGTTTCTATTTTTGATGACAAATCTGGCTTGGCTGTTTGTACCCAAGGATCTGTCTGAAGGCCTGGATATTTCCCTGAGCTACCAGGACAAACCATATTGAGGGGTGTACCACCTATAGTCCATGAAGGACAATCATTGATTGTATATGAATCTCTGGCAGGTTGGATGAAAAATCCATGACATTTCTCCTCTTGTGTCCTAAGACCAGTTAGATCGCAGAATGTCTCAAGAATCTTGATGTTCCTTTTCATACCTTCCCAGGATCCACTAAGGAAGACCAGATCGTTGGCAAATGCCATTGCAGTTTTCGAGTTATTTCCATGATGAAACCCTTCTCCATACTGTTCTAATTCACATAATAAAGGATCCACAGCCAAATTGAATAACAGTGGAGACATAGGGTCACCTTGTTTGACCCCCACTTTTATTTGAATTGGATCTGATTGTTCATTTTTGGTGCCAATTTGAGTGTAGATGTTTTCGTACATATTTGCAATCAAATTAATAATAGGAGAATCTACACCTTTTTGTTTCAGGCCTGTGATAATGTGTTGATGGTTTACTGTGTCCAAAGCCTTTGCAGTGTCAACAAACACCACTGCCAGCTCTCTATGTTGTCTTTTTGCACTCTTTATAAGAAGTTGTAATAATTTCAAATTTTCGGAGCAGCCTGGTGATTTTATAAATCCCCTTTGTCTTGGGTTTATGGGGCACACCTTTGCTAGCCTTGCCATCAGTATCCTTGAAAATAGCCTTAGAATGACAGACCTGTGTGGTGGTTTGAAACTCCCAAGAATGTAATTTTTAAGTTCAAGCCCCCCTCCCACAGTTTGCCCCTGTGAGAGGGTTTAGTGATGGTATGGACTTGACATCTTTTTCACCTCATGTGGAGTTTTCAGACAAAACACAACCATTCGTTATTTTGGGAAGGGGAAAATATTTACAAAGGTTTACTTACACCCACATATCTATTTACATTAAACTAAATTTCTCCTTTTTTCAATAAAAGTCCAAGAAGAAAAGAGAAAAGTCTTTCTGTCACTCCTCAGGCCACAGTTCCTTCATTTCAGTTTTTTGTGGCACTGGTCAGTGTCCTTCATTTTCCTGAGGCAGTAGATTTAAGTGTGGCAGTCAGGATTTTGGTTCTTACTTTGTGGAAATTCCAATCCTGAGCCTTCGGGGGATTTCCTTGTAGATTTTCACTCCTCTTGGGTTAGAACATCGAAGGCAGCTTTCAGTTCAGCCTTACCAAAGCTCTTCTGCTCTGTCTCAGCTCGGCAGCACGATAGAAGCAGCAGCAGCAGCAGCAGCAGAGGGCACGGCCACCTCCTCCGCATTCCGTCCTGGCTCAGCTCTCGGGACGACTCTGGGTTTTTTCAGCTCCTTTCTCCCTCTCTCTCTCTAGCTGCTGCTGCATTTTGGGACTCCCTAAGGGTGTGGAAGTCCACCCCTCCTCTTCAGGAAGTCTCTGGGTTTTGGGAAAGTAATACAGTCTTACCCCAAACCAGCTCTGTTGAGTTTTCCTCTGTTTTGTTGCCGGCTCTCCCTCCTGCAGGAAATCTCTGCATCCTTCAGCTGGCTTCACGTTATCTCGCTGCTACTGGCTATCATTTGGCTTTCAACCATCGCTGTCTCTGTTCAGGACTGCTCCTCTGCTGATTTTCAATGTCTTCTGCTGTTGCTGACAGTAAGGAAACTCTTCCAGCTCTTGATTACGGGACCCGGTCCAGCTTTCACACTATACCGGGTCTCCTGTAGCCGCAGCTGGGGCTGGGGGCCCTTGGCCCCCAGAGGGGCTCACTGCCTCCTCGTGGCTCAGATCATGGCTACCTCCCTTCTAAACTATCTTCACCACCTTCTCTTCCGTTTCTGTGGGCATGGAATATTCCATAGGGCGCACGTGGACTATTGATTGGTCCAGTATTATCAGTGGGGCAAACCATTACTACCTCAGAGAAAAGGTTTTTCAAACCACTACAACCCAATAGTAATGGGTCTCCAACTATTGATGTCATTGAGACGGTCTGGCTTGGTTGATTTAGGTAACAATATAGTTCGGCATCCCCATACCATGTCTGGTATTTTTCCAGATGTTAACCATAAATTAAAAATTTCTGCCGTTTGAGAATATTTGGGATCCATTTTAGTTAAATCCTTTATCGTGATCCCATCCGGTCCAGGAGCTGCATTTTTATTTATCTCATTGATTGCAATTTCTTTTTCTGTGATCATGGCTTTAAAGGCGTTGTTATCAGCCATTCCTATAGATTGATAGTTTCCAAGATCTTTGAACTCACCAGTTGTTTCCCATCTGGATTTAAACACAGAGTATACCTCTGGGAGTGGTATTTCACATTTCACAGACTCTGTATCATCAAGGATTATCCTTGCCAATTTCCCTCGATCTTTATAAAATAATTTTTGAAATCTCAGATATTGCCCCTTTTTAACCGCTCTCTTTTTCATCCAGTTTACTGTCTTTCTCTTACTCTGTGTATCCTGGGGTTTGTCTCTTTTCGATTTTACATTTGATGTTTTTTCTATTCGACACCTGGCCTCGAGGTGTCCATACCACTCTTTTGTTGTATCATTAACTAATGTGTGGATGTCTGTTGTCCCCTCAGCTGTCTTTTGGAATGCCCTGGGGTAGTTATTCATCTTTCTTGATTTTATCCCTTCCGTAATCATTGCCATGTAATGTGCTCTCAGCTGATCCAGGCTCGATGTTTCCATGTTTGTTGGATGTTTCTTTCTTTTCTCTACCTGTACATGTACTTCCTGATTTTCCCTTTCTTTTTGTACAGGATTCATATACCGCCCTTTGTCGCTAATTTGTTTAACTGTCTTAGTTGGAATATGTTCGGCAATTAATTCATTAATATATCTCTTTCCCTCATATTATTTCACCAATTTTTCCAATAATTCTTCCTCCTCTTTTGACCAGCACTTACGAGATGACTCCCGAGCTGTTCTCCCTTTAGGGTGAGCAGCAGCAATCCCTTCCTTATTTCTGGTTTCTGGGTGACTCAGCCTTTTGTGCTGTCTCAGGCTTATTTTTGATTGAAAGCTCCTCCCACGTTCCTCACAAGTCCAATCTCCAGATGGAACCACTTTGTTAGCACCTCTGCACAGTGGATAGTGACAAACGATAGAATGATGATTCTCTCTCTGCAGACCACATTTTATACATTGGAAAATGATCTTTCTTTTTTCCATGTGATCGAAGAAGGTGGTCTGTGAGTCCCTGTACTCCCATTAGTTTGGTTTTACTACAAGGACAAGATGGAATTTTGTCCAGTAACCTCACCAGTGGTATTTCTCCTGGTGATTGGTCTTTCTGGGAGTCTAAAATAGAGTCTGTAGCGAGTATAAATGAGTCCTCCTCATCTCCATTGTTTTCATTTTCAGTGTCAGAGAGATTGTTTTTATTTTCTCTGACTGAGTCTGGTGTAAATGACTCGTAAACTTCTGGAAGTAAAGCCAATTTATCCCCTTGTATTAAAGATTGAGTTGCCTGCCAGTTCTCTGTCTCCTTTGAGCTAGAGAACTCTAACTGTTGCAACTCAGTTTCGTCTGATGTTGTTACTAAGGGACTTGATGTTTCATCTGATTTGGCTACAAAAGGTTTCCAATCATTAGGATCAGTTTGAGTGGCTGTTGGTACATGCATAAGCCTCATCAACCAGCCCATTTTGTCAATTTATGTAGTTTGTCCATCCAAGTGAGAGATGACAAGGTTAACAGTACCCCTCAATATCTGTCAACCTGTGCCCAACTTGAGCCCGTGGGCAAGGTTCTGGGTAAATAACTTCTGTAAGTTATTACCAAAAATTTGTATCACTTTTGTTTGATGACTCTCGCTGGGCAGTGACTCCAGACGATAGGGAGAGAGAGGCTTTAACCCCTCCTCCGAACTGGGGCCGAGGCCGACTTAGTTACCTGTGAAGGGCATCCAGCGGGACCACGAGGAGGTGCGACCACTGCGGCTGAGCCCAGTCAGTAACTCTGCTCCCACCTTAGGAGAGTGATAGTTACTCCCGCCGTTTACCTGCACTTCACTGAATTTCTTCCCTTTGCCATTGAGAGCTCTGGGCAGAAATCCCAGCGCGTCAGCCCCCGCCGTGGGCCTTGGCGATGCTTGGCTTTAATTAAACAGTCGGATTCCCCTGGTCCGCACCAGTTCCTGGTGCTGAGCCCTGGCCAAGGCGGGGAGGAGTGGTCTCAGCCTTCCTTCTGTGATGGATAAAAGAGGCTAGAATTTAGGTTGCAAGGTAAAAACAGGTTTATTAATGCTAACAAGCAAAAGCGGCTAGCCGGGCGACCGGGGGAAACCCTTGCTCCACCACAGTCCGCAAAATGGGGAACCGAAACAGCAGTAATTATAACTCTTATTGACCCCACCCCCCTAAGTCATGTCCATAGTCCATTGGTGGGGTTTTCGCGGGCCATCCTCTGCTTGGTTCCTCTTTCGCGGGCTAGTCTGAGGTTGGCTCCTCTGTTCGCGGGCCTTTGCCGTTGCTGAGGGGCTTCTACCAATGATGTCAAAGTCTATAGTCTCTATGAGGCCGTGGTCCTGGAATTTTCCATCAGGGGATGTCATCTAATCATAGGACTCCTCGTGGCTTGCCCTCCATATTAGTTCCTATTAATATGCTTATAACAAATATCTTTAAAACACCAAATCATTCTGCGCTGTGTTAACAAACTCGTGGTTAGGGATTTCACAATTAGTTCACTCATGACTCTGAACAATGTGGTTAGTAGAATACAATAACATTATTAACCCTTTTGAACAGCAAATTTCCTAGGTTTACTTATAACAATCCCCCCTCCTAATTTCCTCATAAATTTGCTGGTCAAATCTGATTATCGCTTCTCCGGTTGTCTCTGGAAGAGAGACTTGATCTTCATCAGAAGATCTTCCACTCATATCCTCATACTGTTGTTTTATTGTTAATAATTGTACGGTATCAATCCTTTTCTTAGCAAATGCTATAATTTTGTTGAGGATACATGGTCCAAATACTAGAGAAGCAAACAACAGCACTAGGGGACCTGCTAGGGTTGAAACCAAAGCTGCTAACCAAGGAAACTGGTTATGCCAAGTCTCTATCCAACTTTGTGTGGCCTCTCTTTCCCTTTTTCTTTGCAAAATTCCTTCACGCAATTTGGACATAGATTCTTTGATAACTCCTGAATGATTAGCATAAAAGCAACATTCCTCGCCCAATGCCACACATAATCCTCCTTGTTGTAGAAATAGTAAATCTAGTCCCCGTCTATTTTGCAAGACTACTTCTGAAAGAGAATTTAAAGAGGTCTCTAAATATGATATGGATTTTTCTATCCGATCTAAATCTTCATCTACAGCTGTTCTCAAAGCTGTTAACCCATGACTATGTTGGACTAAAGAGGCAACTCCAGCTCCTGTAGCTCCCAGCCCCAAAAGCATTGCTATTGTTATACTTATTGGTTCTCGCTTTTGTATATGATGTTCGTTCATTTCCCAAAATTCAAAAACTGACTCTCCAGTCCGATACAACATGTGAGGCAGAACTGCTACTTGAACACAGAATTCATTATTTCTTCTGAATGCAGAGACAGACACACACGGAACTAGTCCTGTCTTGGAACAAATCCACCATCCACCCTGATGTGGTATGACCCATTTATTCTTTTCCCCTTCTAATTTATTTAACTTGGTACCACATAAGTCTTCACTGCTTGGGGACACATTTCCAATACATGTTCCTTTCCCACTAATTTGGGACATAGTGAGACCAACTTCTCTTTCTCCCCATCTGCACTGACTTGGGTTGTCTTCAGTGCTGAAATTAAAAGTAAGGTTTAACCCCACTCCTTCATAGAAGGGAGGTTTCACATTATAGCACAACCAGCAAGATTCAGTCATATCTGGATCAGTGTAATTAATAGCTTTATATGAGGCCTCTACCATATTTAGCATTGATTCTACTTCCCCTTGGGGTACCTTGTTTTCTTTAACTGACTCAGTGGGGGAAGTTTTGATAACCTTTGTTTCCTGTGGCGCTGGTCTGGTGAGGACTTTATTCTCCTTCTCTTTCTCTTTTTCTGGAGTGTCATCCCTGGATTCCTTTATCTCTAGATTAGGTCCTACAAACTGAGAATAGGCTGTTAATGGTTGTTTTCGTATAGTCACATATTCACCCGGATCAGCGTATAACCGATCTAACCTTACTCCCCATGTTCGACCAGTCAACCACCCTCGGTCCTCATGATTGAGAATTTGAACTTGCAAATACTCACAATTAGATGGTTCATTGGGGAGTACAAGTCCTCCAAGGGCAGGGGGTGTGCAATGTGGGGGTCCCCACTGTACTCGCAAAAACTTATCAGGTCTCTCAGGTCTCCATGCAGTAGCAATTGTCTCACAACCCCAGTACCCACAGTGGTAATGCCCTGGATAGTTGCAGAAAGACCTCCCTGGATTAGAAGTCGGGCACCAATATGTTGCTCCCTTGTTCACAGTAACTGAGGGTTTCCCTCCACCTTTTCCACACTGCTGGGGAATAGTAGCCATCAATAAGTCGCAAACAGTTACATTAAATCTAGGAGATATTGCGGTTATTGTTTTTCTTACAATTTTAGAATCCTTTGCCCTGATTAAAGTCCATTCAAATGGTTGGTGGGCACATCCCAGAGAACTCATTAGAACTAATAATTCAACAATCAGTAACCAATTTTGCCCCATTTTGTTTGAGTCTCTTTCTACCGTTCTCAGTGATTTTATTCTTAATTCCCTACACGTGTATCTCTCTGCCTTCCTCCGTCTATTCCTGTGCAGGGAACAACGGGGTTTCAAGTTCTTCTCGGCAGCAAAGATATTCTTCAAGGGACAGCTTAGTTCACTGATTTTTCAGATTGAGACTCATCTACTTCCAAATTTTGGACTCTATTAATTAGTCCCAACAAATCAATGTATCTTCTTCGATTAGGCTTTTCTGATTTCCACGAGAATCTTGCTCGGCAGAGTTCTATTAATGCATTATCCCAATTGGTTTCATAGACCTCCCAGGTCTCTGGGACTAGCCACTCCCAACCACAAAAAGCCTTTATTATTTCAGCTTGTGCTAACTGTTCTCTTATAGATTCAGTCGAACTGGTCCTGCACCTCATACAATAGGGTTGTCCCTTTATAGACACACAGCGCCACTTCTTATCACATTTCTTACACTTACATAATATCCAGCTATAATGTGTGGATCCCGGGTGTTTTATGCAAGGTATTCCGTGTGGGTTTTGTCCTTCTGGTATATCAGTCTCTATTTCGCAACAAAAGGGTAAAACAGTTTGTGTTCCCACTATTCTATATAGTCCCGAACCTCCAGTCTGTTCAGGGATTCCTTCCAGGTTCCAGGAGACAAAATATGATTTCCTCAGAGTCTGTCCTTGAGGTATCTGGAAAAAAGTATATAAGCTAGGCCTTACTGCTTCTTCATCGAAATTCATTGGTGGGCTTTTACTTTCTCAAATCTTATCCGCAAGTCTCCCGGGTTTGAGGTCACTCTCCACTCTGGTCCGGTTACTGGTCCCTTCACCCGTGACGCATGGGTCCACCCTCGTTCGGCTGTTCTTATGGCAGTATCTGTAGTAAGGAGAACAACAAAGGGCCCCTCCCACTGTGGAGTTAGTGATGTTTCCTTCCAAGTTTTAATTAATACCTGATCACCTGGTTGAATTTTATGTATAGCTAAGTCCAAAGGGGGTCTCTGGGTTACAAGTCCTTTCCTTCTTAGCTCTTGTCTCCTTTTCATTAACTCAATAATATACTCTCTTAAATGGACATTCTCAACTGTTGGATGATCTACTGGGGTCCCAAACTCATAGGGCATTCCATACAACATTTCAAAGGGTGAAATACCAGTATCTGTCCGAGGTTGAGTTCTAACATACAACAGCGCCAATGGGAGACACTTTATCCAATTCATTTTTGTTTCTATCATTAACTTAGTTAGATGTTTCTTAATTTCTCCATTCATTCTTTCTACTTTTCCTGAACTTTGTGGGTGCCAAGGGGTATGATATTCCCATTTGGTTCCTAATAACTCTATTACCTCTTTAATTACCCGTGAAGTGAAGTGAGTCCCTTTATCTGAGTCTATTGAGGTCATTATTCCATACCTTGGTACAATTTCTTCCAATAGAATTTTAGATACCACTTTAGCTGTACACCGAGCAGTGGGAAAAGCCTCCACAAAGTGCGTTAAATGATCTACCAGCACTAATAGGTACCGATATCTTCCCACCTTTGGCAGCTCTGTAAAGTCAACTTGAATTCTTTCAAATGGTCTTTTTGCTAATTCTCTTCCTCCTTTAATCTTCTTTCTTTAATATCCTCTGTTCACCTTTTGACAAGTCAGACATCCCTCCAGAGTCTTTTTAGCTATATCATACACTCCTGCACATACATATCTATTTCCAAAATGATCTACCAAAGCTTGGGTACTCCAATGTGTCTGTTCATGGAGTCTTCTCATAATCTTATGGGCTAAGCCCTTAGGAATTACCTCTCTCCCATCTGGAAGCAGCCACTTTCCCTGCTCTTCTCTTGCACCAACTTGTAACAACTTTTCTTTCTCTTGAGTACTAAAAGACTTAGGCACATGTTCACTTCCTGATTCCTGCTCATTGATTACCAACAAGGCAGCTCTCTTTGCCTCAGCATCTGCTAGATTGTTTCCTCTAGCTGTCACCTTCAATCCCTTCTGATGGCTTTTTACATATACTACTGCAATCTGTTTCGGACCTCTCAGAGCTCTCAACACTTCTCGGATCAAACTCTCATGCACCAGCCCTTTTCCTTTTGCATTGATTAACCCTCTCTCTTCCCATATTTTTCCAAAGGTATGTACTACTCCAAAAGCATACTTTGAATCTGTAAATACAGTTCCTATTTTCCCTTCTAACAACCGAAGAGATCTCAACAAGGCATAGAGTTCACATACTTGAGCTGACCAAGTGCTACATAAAGATCCGGATTCTCTGACTTGGAAGGTAACCCCATCTACTATAGCATAACC
The DNA here is from genome assembly GCF_003945595.2 of Pipra filicauda. Lineage (NCBI taxonomy): Eukaryota > Metazoa > Chordata > Aves > Passeriformes > Pipridae > Pipra > Pipra filicauda. Next base: position 111,969 of record NW_024104895.1, read on the forward strand.
TGATCTTCTCCGTCCATCTATTACCCTAGATGAACCATCAATATAAAGTTTTTCACCTACATCCAATTCCTCTTCCTCTAAATCTTCTCTAATTTTTGTTTGAAGATTTATTACTTGTATACAATCATGGACTATATTTCCCTGAGGTTCGCCATACAAAAACTGAGCTGGATTTTGTAAATGAGTTACTTCTAATTCTAATTTGGATGTATTCAATAAAACACTTTCATATTTCAATAACCTGCTATCAGTCAGCCATTTTTCTGCTCTCTGTTTTAATACTCCTCTAATGTCATGGGGAGTATATACCTTTAGATCTCCACCAAAAGTGACTTTCACAGCTTCCTCCACCAAAAGTGCCGTAGCTACTATAGCTTGTAAACAGGTGGGCCAACCCCTACTGACCGGATCTAGGATTTTTGAATAATATCCCACAGGTTTCTTATGCTCCGCCCACTTCTGAGTTAATACTCCATAAGCTGTCCCGTCTTCTACGTTTACAAATAAATAAAAAGGTTTCTTTACATCCGGAAGGCTAAGTACTGGAGAGTTTATTAAGTCTTCCTTTAGGGCTTCTAATCTATTCTCATCTTCATCTGTCCACTTTACTAGTTTGTCTTTAGTTAATTTTTCATATAGAAACTTTACCTTATTACTGTAATTTTCAATCCATTGCCGGCAATACCCTAAAAGTCCCAGTATTTGTCGAATTTGCCTTTTGCTCTTAGGTACTGGCATTGACAATATTCCCTTCACTCTTTCAGGATCCAATCTCTTACATCCTTTACTTAGCCAACGTCCTAAATATTTTACCTTCTCTTCTGTAAACTGCAGCTTAGATTTAGACACTTTTAGGCCCTTACTACCCAAGAAATTCAAAAGCTTAATACTTTCTTTCCTCACAGACTCAGCATCCTTCCCAGCAATCAACAGGTCATCAACGTATTGAACTAACACCACTCCTTCACTTGGTTTGAAGGACTCCAGCAATTGTTCCAAAGCCTGCCCAAACAGATTTGGTGATTCTGTGAACCCTTGAGGTAGAACTGTCCATCTTAACTGCTGCTTCCTATGAGTGTCAGGGTCCTCCCATTCGAAAGCAAAATAATTCCTACTCTCCTCTTTAAGAGGACAAGTCCAAAAGGCATCTTTTAAATCTATCACACTATACCACTGATGTTCTGGAGACACTTGGCTTAATAAAGTGTATGGGTTAGCAACAACAGGGAATCTTGTCACTGTTCGCTTATTCACTTCTCTCAGATCTTGTACTAATCGATAAGTTCCATCTGGCTTCTTGACTGGTAAAATGGGAGTATTGTGAGGGGACATACAGGGTTCTAGTAACCCTTTTGCCAACAACCTTTCCATGGTAGGCTTTAAGCCTACTTTCCCTTCATTAGGGATTGGGTATTGCCTTACTCTAATGGGTCTATTTGGATCTTTTATAGAAATCTCAAATGGTTCAATATTTAATTTTCCTATGGTATCAGAAGTATACCACACTTCTGGATTAATTTGAACTTCATCTTCTGCCGTAAGGGCATAAATCCTTACTTTCAATTGTTGTTCCGAAACTTCTAAATGAATTCCTAGTTCAACCATTAAATCTCTCCCTAATAAATTATACTCCGCCTCCGGAACTAACAAAAATGTTCCCAATGCAAATTTATTGGAAGCCTCTATTTCAGCATCCTTTATCATTGGTACTTTAAAAGGCTCTCCTTTTGCTCCAATTACTTGAACTTTGTCAGATGATATTACGCAGCCTGGAGGTAGTTGTTGCACAGTTGATCTTTCAGCTCCTGAGTCTACAAGAAACTGAAGAACTTGTTGCTGAGGACCCACTTTCAATTTTATCAAGGGCTCAGTATTCTTTGGGGTCCCCAGCAGATAGAGCCCCTGACCCCTTCAGTCTTCTAAAAAGACTTGCTCATCTCTCTGCTTCTTTTTACAATTCCTCTGAATATGTCCCTTCTGGCCACAATAGTAACATTCAAGTTCTCTGAAATTTATCCTTTTATTCCTTCCCCGCTGTGACCGATCATTGTGATTAAAAGATTCCTTCTTCTCTAGCTCCCTGACACTATTTTGTTCTCCCTTAATGGCTGCTACTAAAACCCTGGTTTGCTTCCTTTGCATGTCCTCTTTTCTCTTCTGTTTCTCCTCTTCTCTTACTTCATCTCTTCTAACATACACCTCCTGAGCCTCTCTCAGCAGCAAATCTAATCCTTTTGTTTGCCAGTCTCTATTCTTTTCCAATTTCTTTCTAATGTCTTCCCATGACCCCTGGACAAACCTAAGCTTAAGTACTGCCTGTCCCATAGCATCATCTTCGGGATCCATCCCTGAATACAGTTGGAAACTTTTTCTTAGTCTTTCCAACCAATCTGTAGGTGACTCCTCTTTTCTCTGATATTCTTTGAACGCCCTATCTATATTCTGTCCCCTAGGGACAGACTCTTGTATTCCTTGAACTATTATACTTCTTAAATCATCCATTAGGGCTCTATCTTCGGGCCTCTGGTTATTCCAATTAGGTTTTTCAATAGGCCACTTAGTTTCAGCAGCAGGACCCTGCTGATGCCTTCTATCCCAATTTCTCATGCCAGCTGCTCTAATCATTCCCCTTTCCTCCACCGTAAACAAGATGCCTAATATAGCCTGCATCTCATCCCACGTATAGGTGTTAGGTCCTAAGAATTGATCAAACCTTTCAGAAACCCCTATAGGATCTTCTAATAAATTCCCCATTTCCTTTTTAAAAGCCCTTACGTCTCCCGAACTAAGGGGTACCGATACAAATCCTATACCTCCTTGTCTCCCTGGCAAGGCTGTTTCACGAAGAGGATATAACTGAGATTTCTGAGGGGGGTGTTCAGTTATTCCGTGAGTCATTGTCATATCATTAAGTAAGAAAGACTCACTAGCTCTATCAACTGGCGAAGGTGCATAAGTGGATGATAAAATGGCGGATTCCCGCCCTTGTGTAGACAAAATGGCGGATTCCCGCCCTTGCATGGATAAGATGGCGGATTCCCGCCCTTGTGTGGACAAGATGGCGGATTCCCGCCCTTGTGTGGACAAGATGGCGGATTCCCGCCCTTGTGTGGACAAGAAGGCGGATTCCCGCCCTTGCGGATTCCCGCCCTTGTGCCGGTACAACTTCCCGCCCTTGCAAGATGGCGGATTCTCAAGATGGCGGATTCCCGTCCTTGCAAGATGGCGGATTCCCGCCCTTGTGTGGACAAGATGGCGGATTCCCGCCCTTGTGCCGGTAAACTGGCGGATTCTCGCTCTGCTGGACTTAAAATGGTGGATTCCCGCCTTTGCACGGATGAAATGGTGGATTCCCGCCCCTGCTCATGTAAAATGGCGGGCTCCGACACCGTTGGAGCACTGGGTGTCACCTCACTATCTCCACTGTATGGAGGAATATAAGGGGGAGGTGAACTCCGGAGTTCAAAATCTTTATTACGATCTACTTGCTTTCCCTTTTCTTTCAGCGGGAACAGCCGGGTAGGTGTACTAGACCCCAACCAGATAACAGCATATTTACCTTCCTCCGGACAATAGGGTCTTTTATCATTAACATGAAAATTCAACATCTCACAAATCCAGTTCTCAAACGTGCCGTAAATCGGCCAACAGATACCACTCCCTATCGGTCTACCTCCCCACACTTCAATGCAATAATAAATCATTGTCTCTCTTGATTTCCCGAGAGTATACGGGTTACTATTCCAACGCTTTAACAAGATTCCTAACGGGCTGTTTGCTGGAATGCCCTGCGACCTAGCCTCAAAGTCGCTACTTTCACATCCTCTTTCTCCCAGAGAATCTAATTTCGCCGTACTCACTACACCACTTCCCTTTTCGGTAGATGAATCTCTAACACAACTCTTCCCACTCTGAGAACCACAGCTGCCTAGTACAGACTGTCGTTTCTCCCGTGAGCACTTTTTTGCCAAATAAATTCTACTCCCTAGTCCTTTCCCTTTCAGGGAACCTCCAGACCTCAGGAGCTGTCCCTCATCAGAGGACCTACTTGGCTGATCTACCGCACAGCCACCCATGGGTGGGGAAACCTTGCTCTTCCCCGAGCCCATCTTCTGGGGTGCCTTCTCTCGTACACACGCTCACTCAAATCACAAACGCTTCCCTCCGGTCGTGGCCTGGTCCCTCGCGGGAGACAGGAACCGCACTACTGGGAGGTCCACAATCGCTTCGTCCCTCTCAGGGAACGTCTCAGACAGGCACACCCCAGGACCCCCTCCCAACCGCCGAGGGGTACGCTATACTCACCTCTCCGTGGGCGAGTCTTCGCTCTTTCCGGCAGTGCTTCTCAGAGCACTGGAGCGGACCTTCCCCGACCAGACAACCCACAACGCAGCCGCCTCGCCTTTGATCGGCTACTGCCCTCAAACAGAGCTCACCTAGCTACCCTTGAGCTAGACGTTGTCTGGACCCGCATGCAGAGATTACGAGGATCTGCAGAACACCTTTTCCTTTTGCTTGTTTGCCTTAATAAACAGGTCGGTATGGAGAGGCTGAATAAAAGAATCTCCCGGGGCCGTCCAAAAAAGGGACGGGGGCGCCCTTCCCAAAGAGTGTTTCTATCACTCAGGGGTCTCCATCCGAGTCACGGCACCAAATTGTGATGGATAAAAGAGGCTAGAATTTAGGTTGCAAGGTAAAAACAGGTTTATTAATGCTAACAAGCAAAAGCGGCTAGCCGGGCGACCGGGGGAAACCCTTGCTCCACCACAGTCCGCAAAATGGGGAACCGAAACAGCAGTAATTATAACTCTTATTGACCCCACCCCCCTAAGTCATGTCCATAGTCCATTGGTGGGGTTTTCGCGGGCCATCCTCTGCTTGGTTCCTCTTTCGCGGGCTAGTCTGAGGTTGGCTCCTCTGTTCGCGGGCCTTTGCCGTTGCTGAGGGGCTTCTACCAATGATGTCAAAGTCTATAGTCTCTATGAGGCCGTGGTCCTGGAATTTTCCATCAGGGGATGTCATCTAATCATAGGACTCCTCGTGGCTTGCCCTCCATATTAGTTCCTATTAATATGCTTATAACAAATATCTTTAAAACACCAAATCATTCTGCGCTGTGTTAACAAACTCGTGGTTAGGGATTTCACAATTAGTTCACTCATGACTCTGAACAATGTGGTTAGTAGAATACAATAACATTATTAACCCTTTTGAACAGCAAATTTCCTAGGTTTACTTATAACACTTCTAATTCTCCTCCCTGGGCAGTTTATTACAGACAGTTGAATACCAATGCTTGGCCTTTAACGGCTGCTCTGCCAACCAGAGGGCCCCCCCTGAAAAATAGGGGAAGTTTGTGTTGTTTTCTCTTTCCAGGAATGCCAGCACTCCCCCCGCTGAAGATGAGAGGAAGGAGTTGCAAGCAGGGCAGCTGCCAGCGGATTTCCCCGAGAAGGCTCACAGCCAGCCAAGATGGGATAATCATTTTTCCCTTAGGCCCTTTGAACTTTGGTTACTTGCTGCTTGAGCAGCATCCTGCCAGACAAGACATTCTTTCTTCTTTTTCAGGATTGGTCTGTATTAGGCCAAATTTTCCCTTTGTTTTTTTAGGAACCTGCTGACAGGTGAGACCCAGCTGCCTGAAACCGATGGAACTTTTAACTGCCCCATAATTGCTTGTGCTGTCAGTTTATTAATGTTTGTGATTTGTTTGTGTTTCCATGGCAAGCAACTTGTTGAGAACTAAGAATATTAGGAGGATTTTATAAGACAAACCATTCTGTGTATTGCCAGTTTGATTTTTGCTAAGTTTATTTTGTCTTTTTACTAAAAAGAATGGGGTGGGGAAAGCTTTTATCTTATGGATGTATAAGTTTGTCTCAGAAAACTCAATCAAATTTAGCCTGGGAGTTGGTACAAGAATTTATGCCTATTTGGAATCCTGTAAATATGTATTAACCTTCCCATTCTGCCTCAGAAGGATTTAGATTTATTATGATTTGGCTAAATTTTTCAGAGATGTTAATGAGTGAACTAAATAATCTTAACAAAAGAAAACATTACATGGAAATGGTTGAGTCCCCCTTCCTAAACCAGAAGGAGGGACGGCCACAGACTGCAAAGGGGACATGGATAAAATACAGGAAGGTCTTTTACCAGCTCTCAAGACCTGTAACCAGTTTTGGAAACACTTGTATTCTCACTTGAACGTGTCTGATGTACTGTTGGGTTTCCTACCCTGTGTCCTAAGCAGGTTTTCTACTTTGCATCTCTTCTTTCATTTTTGCTAATCAATATGGTAACTCTAGTCCACTGTGCACCCCACATGCTTCTAAACTTTGGGTGCAATTTACTGTAGCAGCAATTGTAAAGGAATGTGATGAGGGGAATTTGCCCACTAAAATTAAAAAAATAAAAAAGGGAAAGCACCTGGGGATAATACAGGTAAATTTGAAAGGGAATTAATTTCATTTATGACCCCACCACCAGTAAAACCACAGCTTTTTGTTTTGTGTCAGGACTAAATCACGACAGAGCTCTCCCCTGTGCTCTGTCCCCTGAGAATGGAGTATAGGCCTGATGTAAAGATGTGCTTATATGAACACTCTTTTATATTTTGTATGAGGACTTTGTACACCAAAAGTTAATTTTTCATGGTGTGTAGAATTACCCAGTGGGGCAGGAACGTTGCCAAGAAATTCTTCCAACTCGATGTGCATGTGGCCCAGAGAGAACCCTGTTTTAAAGCCTTTGAACTGTATGAACACACCTCCTTACAAACCCAGTCCCACTTGTTCTGGTGTGCAAAGGGAACCAATTTACTGTGAGACCTGGAGATGCCCTTTGAGTCTTGGCTGAAAAACACGTGTCTTATACGTGAGGTGTGTTTGTTGGGGATCCCCCTCGATGGGATTGAAAAATCAGAACTTGCTGTGGAATTCTGGGACTCATTTCAAGCCCCAAATGTACTTGAGAGACCCCTGGACTTGCAAGACAAGCAGCTCTGGTGCCCCACTTGGGTCAGCTTGGGGTGTTCTGACTCATCACTCTGCTCTGAGGTGGGGGTAGTGCTGCCATCCCTTTGCCCAAATCGTGTCTCTCCTGACCCATGGGCAGGAAGGACAGGGCAGGAACTGAGTTGTCCTGAACAAAGCTGAGACTGGATCACTGACACACGTGCCCCAGATTGTTATACAGTCAGGCAAAGGATAGATTTTCATCTTTGGGTATTTTTTACACCTTCTCTAGTTCTAACACACCACCAGTGGGCCTTGGAAAGTACCCCAGGGCAGGTGCATGCCCTCAGTAATTGGGCCAGGTGTGTGTTCAGAGAGCTGAACTTGGGAGTCCAGCAGGTGTCAAAACTGGCTTTACAGAATGGGTTGGCGTTAGATATGTTACTGTTAAAGGAACAAGGGGGGTGTGGAATGTTAAATCTTCCTGAATGTTGTATTGCCATTCACAATGTAACGGCATCAACTGGAAAAACCTGAGGCAAAACGAAAGCAATGGCTGATCAAACCTCAGAACTTCTGCAATCACTCCAACCCAAGGACTGGCTTCAAGGAATTGGCCCCAGTTCCTGGCTGATGTCCATGTTCCAATCCTTGGGACTGGCGGGGTGGGGGCAGTGGCTGATGAGGATTGGGTTGATGGTTGCAATTGGATTTACATTTTTCATGATTGGAACAGCTGATGTCCGTGGTATGATTACTCTTGTTGTTGTTTCTGCTGTTTGTGTCTTCTCTGCTCTGTCTTGTCTATGTGCACATCACCCTGATGGAAAACCCGTGAACTGAGGAAAAGTCCCTGGCAGAGAGTGTTTGAGCCATGGGGTGGGGGAAGGACTTCAGTGCAGTTCCCTCTCTCCAAACCCTGTCAAAGCCACAGAAGGAACTTGCTGTAAGAGAAGCCAGTGGACAAAAAATCCCCCCTGTGCAGACAGTGAGAACTTGAGATGAGCCCAGAAGGGAGGAATCTGCAAGAGGAAAGAGCTCATGCCAGGCAGGTGGTGAGGCAGATCTGGGGAACCTCCTCCTTCCTGCATCTCAGCAAAAATTCCCCCTGTGGCAGCCTGGGGGAAAGGAAACAACTGCTCACACATGTGCCATCCCAAGTAATGGGAATGGGATCTAGGCCCCTTTCAAACTCCAGGAGTTCAAGTAAGGCAGTAAAACTTAGGAGATTGATGTATCTCACCATACTCAGCCATAAGGTTCACATCTGCAGCGGACACTTTTATAGCATGGAGGCAAGAGGTACCTGCACTACCACTTCATGAGGTAAAGATGACTGACTGTAGTCAGGGGGGGGCTGTGGCAGGAGGGCCTACCCCGAGAAGGCCCAGAAGCCCATCAGAAAATGCCCACAGTGCAGGCTCTCATGCAAGCTGGCTGTGGTGAGTTCTGGTGGTGCCACGGTGGTGGGTTTTGGTGTTGAATGAGGCTAAAACCAGCCTGGTTCACCAAACCCCAAACACATCCTGCTTTTTGAAGTTGGGTGTGGCAGATAAGCTGGTGGCTGGCCTGTAAATTTGTGACTAGCAGTCAATCACTTTATACTATAAAAGTCCAGTCCACTTTTCTGCAGTCAGGTTCTTCAAACCTAACCCTTCTTGGGGTGTATGTGTGGAGATTCCTCCCTTGGGCTGGGGACCCCCCAAGGATACTCCTTGAGGCTGAGCAAAAGAGTTCTCCCCACAAGCATTGGTATGGGTGAGTTACATCCAATCTCTACTTAATGATTATTTCCCTTCTGCTACCTTGAATATAATTGCTTCAGTAATTGCTTCAATAGAGTGCACTGTCCTATCCTACCCTGTGCTAGTAGTAGTCTTAGCCTTTATATTGTGCAGTAAATAATTCTGATTAAGATCTTCTCTCTGTTCACCTGTTGATTTGTCTGATCATTTGTATCAATAAATGATTCATTTTATAGAAACAGTCTCACATTGTCATCCTTCAAACCTGCAGGACAGAAGTGGTTCAATCCCACCTCTGTAATTCCTCAGATTTAAACCATTGACACGATCCAAGGCTAAGATTGGATCCAGGCACACCGAGACTCCTCTCTGAGAAGGACTTTGGAAAGCAAGGGGGTCCTTTCTGCCCTTGTGACTCCCCAGCAGGGCTTGTGTAATAAATGTTGTCTGAGCCTTCCACTCCCACCCCTGACAGTGATCTGGGGGTGTCTCGGCCCTCCTGGTCTTGGAGCCAGAGGAGCTGCTCCCAGGGCTGCTCTCAGTGCTGCTCCTCGTGCAGAAGGAGCTGTGTCATGGCAGTCCCAGCCCTGAGGACGTGCTGCTTGTCCTGGAAAGGGAAAGGAGAGGCTCTGCTGGGAGGGCTGAAGGTCGGTCTGTCCTCCCTGCTGGGAGGGGTTTCCCTTTGCCTTCTGGCCTGCAGGAGAAGGGCTCCCTGGAGAGCAGAGAAAGCAGCATTTCCCCATGCTGGCCCCCCAGGCCTCCCTGCAGAAGGGGCCCAGGACTGGGCTGTGTCCCTCCAGGGAGCCCCCAGCCTCGGGCACGGTGCTGGCAGGCTCCTGGCTTGGGGTGCTTTGTCACCCACACGGCCCTTCCCAGACCCCTTTCTTCATGTGCCACCAGGCACAGATGGACCCACGGACGTGGCCATCCCAGCTGCGGCCCAAGGCGTGGGAAGCAGCAGCTCTCTGTCTCCCTCCTGGCAGCCCAGCCAATTGACCAGCACGTAATGGAAGAGGGGGTAAATGTCTTCACAGAGCTGCACTTGCCGGCTGCCAGGGAAGGGGTGTTGCTCCTGGGTGACATATTGACCCCTTTGGACCATTGTTTCACAATTGTGCCAGGAGAAGAGAAAAGGGAGCACTCGAGACTCTGCAGCCAGGAAGGTTCCTTGCACCCTCCCCCAAGCCAAGCTTTCCGGGCAGTCCCAGGCTCAGCCCAGGACCAGCTCTGGATCCAGGCTCAGCCTGTGCCCTGTGGTATCTGGATTCAAACCCCTGGCTGTTTCTCTCCTCCTCCCCATCGCACCTTTTCCTCCTAAGTGGCTGTTCCCCTCCAGCCTCTTCCACTGCACCCCTGCACTTCCCCTCCCAATACTCACCCTTTTAACCCTAAAGCAAAGCCAGGGAACAAAGCACTGGGGAAGGGGCCCTGCAGCTCCTCCACCCCAGCACTGGGGAAGGGACCCTGCAGCTCCTCCACCCCAGCACTGGGGAAGGGACCCTGCAGCTCCTCCACCCCAGCACTGCCACATCCTGCCCACAGAAACCTCCCAGGCTTCCCCGGCTCCTCCTGCTCACTCACAGCAGTTGGGGATCGCCAAAGCCTGACCTTGCAGCAGGCTGACACTCCCCATGTTCCCTCTGAGATCACAGGGAGGCATCCAAGGTCACTCCAGCCCCTGTCCCCGGGATCCCGGCCAAGGAGCCGACACTCAGCACTGCAGACGGGCACAGGATCCGGCCCCTCCACACCCGACTGGGCACAGCAGGGCGGGAGCGGCGTTCCCACGAAGGGGATGCACCGGGGGCTGCGGAGAAGGCAGAGACAGGCACTGAGAGGAGGAGGGAGAGACACAGGAGGCTGGGGCTGTTCCCTGGCAAGGCTGGGGCTGCTGGGCCATGCGGGGTGAGCCAGGGGGTGTGGGGAGAGCTGTCTTCCTAAGGGGGACCCAGAGGAGCCCTTGAGGCAAATGAGGAGGACAGAGAGGGGCAGAGACCCTGCAGGTTTTTCCCAGCGGGTTCCTACCCTGCAGGAACTGGGATTGGGCTGGTAAGGCAGAGTAACCGGCTGGCCCTGGCTCAGAGCAAGGAGGTACAGCAACTTCGTAGCCCCCAGTCCAACAGGGAGCTTTAGAGAAAGGGGAGGGACCTCCCCATGACCGCAGACCCCTGCCCAGACCAGGGGGCCGAGAGTGCTGTGCCGGAGCTGCGGCCACTTTGCCCAAGGTGAGGAGCACAGCCTCACCAGGGCCCTTCCCCGTGGCCTTCAGGTGGCTCTGGAGCTTGGACAGGGCACAGTGGGAGCAGGAGGGGGTCAGAGCCACCCAGATGTCACTCACAGCTGCCGTCACATCATCTGTCACCCCCTGAACAAGCACCACGGGACAAGCTCGTGGCTTCCATTATCTGGTGGTTTGACACTGTAATGGAACTACAGTGGTATTTTTTCCTGTCATGGGTCCTTTTTCCTGTCATGTACGTGCTTTGCCCACGGAAATAGGGAAGGTCTCCTTTCCAGGACGAAGCCATCCCAAATGTCCCGTTGCTCTGGTGGCAACTCATGGAAGTTGTTCATTTCTGCAGCTTTATTTGCAAGCTGTTTCCTTCCACCTCTGGCTTGGGCTGCTGAGGCTGCACCAGCAGCTCCACTGTGCAGGGAACAGAGGCTCTTTGGCTCTTTGGTCCCTTAAGCGTCAGCTCATTTGGATCTTCCTCTGGAAACCACCCTCACAAAACCTCCTATTGATGCACAGATAGCACATAACAGTGACAATGGGAAGCTGATGTCCAGTTACAAATCTCAGACTTCCCGGAGCTGGGGACTGTCACTTCTTAACTTCATTTGCTGCCCCTTGTTTCCCTCACCTGCTGGAACACTCTCAGCACCCTGTCTCTTATTATACCCAGAGCTATTCTGGGGTTAGGTTGCCAGCTTTTGAGCAAAGCTCTATTCTAACTGAGAAAGTTTTGGGTAGTCCCATTTCTGGAGAAAATTTATTTATTCTAGAATTCTATGATTGATGAGGGTTTCCTTTCTTCAAACCTTATAGGTTATGTCCTATAAAAGAAATACTTTTTTGAACTCAATGAATCCTGCTTTTTGCCAGCTGGGGTCCTATCTGTGCAGGTACTACTGAATATGGAACAGTTCTCCTCTAGTTGGGGGGGGCTTTTTTGTTTTGTTTTGTTTTGTTTTGTTTTGTTTTTTTAATTAATTTCTTAGCAGCTGTATCAGGGAGAGTTCGGAAGGAACAAAACCAATATTTATTAGCAAGAGGTGGCCAACAAAACGAAAAAAAGCCAAGAGAGAGGAATGAGGAGAAAAATAAGCCCTCAGTACGACTCCTCAGTCCCCCAGGTGTTGCTTCTGAAGTTATCTCACCGCCCCAGAATGCCCAGAATTGCCCAGAGCAGAAGCTGCACTCTGGGACAGTCGGCAGGCTCACAAGGTCGCAGCGTCCCCGCAAAAGGCAACGTTGTCCTTTCAGGTGAAGTTTGTGTCTCCCGAGCACGAGCCATCTGCTTTTTACCCAATTAATTGGTGAGGTCTGCCTGGGCAGGTGTGGCCAGCACCGCCCAGCCAGAGGCCTTCAGTCCCTGCCAGCGTTCTGGAAGTGGTGCCCCTTCTGCGCATGCGTGTGTCCTTTGGAATTCCCCCCACGCTTGCGCGCTGTACTTCAGGGGGTCTGGGGCCATACTTCATCCCCCTCCTCTTCACTTTCTTCTTCAAATGCCCTTGGAAGGCCATCAGCCAATAATAAGACATCAATTAATTGAAGTTTGTACAAAATGCTTCCTTCAAGGACCAAGTTCCCGTTCCACAGTGCTTGTTTTCTCCTAACTTGGCAGGAAAAGGAGAGACTCCCCCAGGTGGCTGGGCCAAAAACAGACCAAAAGTATCAACATCTAATACAACCCTGATACACCCACAAAGAAAAAGGGAAATTTCTTCAGCCTGCTTGCGGTGCATTGTAGTGTCCCTCCCCTGAGAAAGCTGGTGCAGAACTTGTGGGCCTTCACTTGGTGTTGTCATTGGGACAAAGTGGGACAAGATGTGTTTGAAAGTTTCTTCCTGCCCTGCTGTGTGCTGCCCGTTGGCTGGTGGAGCAGCAGAGCAGAAATTCACTGTTGGCATCTGGCAAAGCAGCAGGAGAGAGCAGTTGTGAGGGGAAGGGGGGTGAGGTGTCTGCTCTTCAAGAGGGACAAGACAAAGGAGTTGGGGAATTGTCCTGGAACTCTGGCCTGGCAGGCTTGGAGCGCTGGGTGGGCATTTCTTGAGAGCTGTGGTGGCCCCACTTCCTCCTGAGCCTCATTTGATGGCAGTGTGTCCAGAGGCAGCCCGGCTCCAGGCTGAAGCAAAAAGCCAGAGCGGGTGATGCGGGAGCTGCTCCAGCGCCTACCGCAGCCTGCGGCCCGGTGGGAGCGTCCCGGGCCCTGCCCCGGGGCGCCCTGAGGCGGGGCAGTGCCCACTCCCGCCGGCCGCCCTCACAAGGCCCAGGCCGCCTCCTTCCCACAAGGCCCAGCAGGGCCGCCCTCACACCTGCCCCGCCCTGCCCTGCCCCGCCCGGCCCCACCCTGCCCCGTGGCCTCTGTCACACCCCACGCTGACGTGCTGAGCCTTCCACCAGCCATTGTGACGCCACAGGCGCCAGTCGGGCACGGCTTTGTTGGTGCCCGCAGCCGGCGCTCAGAGCTGCTGGAGCCTCTCGGGGAGCAGCAGCACATCCCGCTCGGGGAGCATTGCGCGCCTGCATCGCCGTCTTGGCAGCTGCAGGCCACGACCACTGCGCAGGGCGACCTCGTCTGCCTTGTGCTTCATACCCTGTGCCCGTCCTTCTTCTCGTCCCCTTTGTCACCCTCCCCCTAAACCTCGCCCCGTCCCATTCCTCATCCCCACTTGGCTCCCGGCAGCCCGCCGGGGCCTTCTTGCCCTTCCTGCTGCTGGGAGCTCCAAGCAGGGCCATGCCGTGGCTTCTGAGCAAGAAGCGACGGCAGTCGCCCTCCAGCAGCCCCAGTGGGCAGCCCTGGGCTGCCACCAGCTCCAGCAGCGCCTCCCAGCTCCGGGAGCAGGGGCTGGGCAGGCTGCACCGCGCGGCCGCCCGCGGTGACCTGGGCTGGCTGAGGCGCTGGCGCTGGTACGTCAAGGTAGTCGGCATCGACAGGCCAGACCAGGAGATGCGGTGAGTTCTGGGCCACGCTGATGGCACACCTTGGCTGCTCCTGAGCCAAGCTGCAGTAGTCCTCGGCAGCCCTCTCTTAGGGACAAGGCTTGAAAAGTGACATTTGCCCTGTCAGCTGGGACAGGGAACTCTTGAGCTTTTCACTGCTCGGAGCTGCCGGCCGGGCTCCAGCGCTGTTGCAAACGCGTCTTGCCCACCTGCCCCTTGGCCGTGCTCTCTCTGCAGGGCTGTTCTGCAGCTGCTCAGCCCTCACCTGTTCTCTTCTGCCCTCTGGCTCATCAGGGCAGGGTTGCAGCAGCAGCAGCAGCAGCAGCAGCAGCAGGAGGAGCAGAGTCCGGGCAGGGTCCCCAGGGTGCTGGGTACAGACACAGCTTGGGCTCATCCTTTGTCTGTCTGGGTTAAGAGAGTCTGTTTAATTTTTAGGACACCTCTGCATCTGGCTTCAGCCAATGGCCATGCAGATGTCGTCAGATATCTGCTAAGAAAGAACAGCCAGCCCAACCTCGCTGACAGCTTCAAGAGAACGGCCCTGATGAAGGTGTGTGCAATGCCTTCTGAGCTTGGAGGTGGGGCTCAGTGCTGGGGTGTTAAAGGGGAGGTGTCTGGCAGGATTCCTTGCAGGGCAGGGCCATAGAAACACGCCTATTGCAATGGGCAGGGCACAGCCTCTGTTAGCTGATCTTTGCAGATGGTCTTCTATGGCAGCACTCAGGAGCTGAGGGAGTTGTGAGAGAGGGGGATGGAAAAGTTGGAAGCCTTTCCCTTTTGGTGTGTTGTTGCCAGGCAGTCCAGCAGGAGCAGGAAGAATGTGTTGCTGTTCTGCTGGAACACGGTGCCGACCCCAATCTGGCAGACGCTGACGGCAACACTGCCCTTCACCTGGCTGTGCTCTCTAAAAACACAGCTGTAGCAGGGCTGTTACTGGAGCATCATGCCAACAGTGATGCTCAGAACCAGGTAACCTTGGCACGTGGCTAAAGCTGCTCTTTCCAAGAGCTGCAGAGCTTGTCTGTGTCTTTCTAATGGGGATTCTTTCTCCTTTTAGTGGGGATTTACCCCCTTGAAACTTGCAGCCTTGCAACAGCACGAGGAGATTCTGGAGTGCCTTGTGAACAAAGCAGCTGACAGGCCTGCTCAAGCCCAGGGGGAAAGGTGAGGGCTTTGTCAAAACAGCCCCCGGGTGTTCTGGGTAGTCTGCAAGTGTGACCCAGACGAGGGGCGTGGCAATGAGCTGGGCAAAAGAAGGAGCAGCCCCGTGGAAGCAGTTCCCCGTGGGACTGGTAAATGCAGGTCTGCCCTTGGCTGCTCTCGTACCTCAGGGGCTCTCGTCCTTTGCCCGCTGAGGTCTGCAAGAAAGCCTTGTCTGTGGTGCCCTCTCCCCACCCAGAGCCAGAGCCCCGGGGAAACTTGCCAGTAGCTCAGCAGCGTGGCTGCTCTGCAGGCCAGGGGGGTTTAAGGCACGGCAGAGTTGGGGCGTTCAGTGCTCTGAAGGGAAGCGTTGGGGGAAAGAGAAGCAACACTGTCCCAGGGGACACGAGGGGCTCCGAGCACAGAAGGAGAAAACTTCCTGCCATGGAGATGGTCAGGGGGTCGAAGGGCTTGCCCTGGGAGTTTGTGCAGCCGCATGTGGGGGGACTTTGAAGAGCAGTGCAAGGAGCCCTGAACAGCATGGCCTGAGCTGGTAGTTGAGGCTGCTTTAGGGAGGCCCCTTGTAAGAGAAATTCTCCAATGCTTCCATGGACTTGGCTTTGCTTTCCCGGAGCTTGTAGGAAAGGGGGGAAGAGCTGTTTTGGGAGCAAGCAGGGGAAAACTGATGCAGGGTCAGACACGTTTCTGATGAAATTTTGCATGCTTTAGGAGTGCTCTTGTGGTTCCTGGAAGCCATGAGGCTCACCTGGAGGAAGATAATCTGCGCTTGCAGGAGGAGCTGGACAGGGCTGGCGCGGAGGTATGGAAAGCCTGTCCCCACAGGGAGAAACCTGGGGGTGCCTGTTGCTTCCTATCCATCCTGAAAACGGACAAAACAGTGTTCAGTGTGTTCATTGGGGAGTAGAAGTGAAGCTTTGAAGGGACTTGAATGGATTGCAGTTCTTTGGGCAGAGGGGATGCACACAGACATGCAGCACCTGAGTTCTTCAGCAGCAGCTGGCTCCTCTCTGGAAAAGCTCCCCTGACAACTGTGGATTCTTCCCGTGGTTTTACAGCTGCAGGAGGAGGAAGAAAAGCATCTTCAGTCTGAGCATTGTGTTCCTGACTTGAAGACTGCCTTGGATGCCAAGAAAAGAGAGGCAGTAACTTCTTCCCAGGAACTGCAGGACCTCCTGTTGGCATCTTGTGAGACCAATCCGACTGTGAACCAACTGGAAGAAGACGCGCAAGAGTAAGAGAGGAACCCAGTGAAGCGAGGGGTCTGTGGCTTTGGGGATTGGGTGGAAACAGGGGGAGAGTCAGTGGGATTTTGAAGGACACTTCTGCTGTGGCTTCTGTTCCTTAGCACAGTTTGTCTGGCATTGGATTTTCTGGTAATAAGAGCTGTATTTCTTCTTAAGCTTTGCAAGTGAGAACAGCAGATTGGAAGGCACTGTCCAGCAGCCAAGCGAGAGCGTTGAAGCCCTTCCGAGAGCCCTGCAAGCCTCTGCCTCAGTAAGCTGGTGCTAAATTTGCCTTTTTGTGACTCTTGAGCCTAGTTGCCTATTTCTGTGGGGCAACTGTCAGATGAAGTTTTCCTGGAGAGCCTGGGGAGCTCAGTTTCTGCCTTCTCCTCAGCAGAGGCTGCTCAGAAAGCAGCCTGGTCCTTTCCCCAGCTGCTACAAAAGCCCTGAGGGTATTTGGTGTGCTGGACACTGGAGGAATTCTTAGATTCTAAATGAGGAGTTTCATCATGAGCTCCAAGGGACCCAGAAGTATTGTTGCCAGAAGTGTCTCCCAAATTCTTAAGTAGGTGTAAAGTTTCTTCTTTCTGTTGGGGAATCTTTCAAGTGTTTCCTAGGCTGGTTTCCAGTAGATGATAAATACAGTTGCCATGGCCACCCCCTTGAGAGGTTTTCCCAGAATTCACTGCCTTTAGATCACGCTGAGTTTCCTTTTCTTTTATTTCTCTGTGCACAGGGTGGTGAACTTTCCCAGCAGCTGGACATGGAGCCTGGAACAGGCATGCAGCTCGAGGCCCTAAACCAGGCTTTGCAAGAAGAGCTGTCCACTCTGCTTGGGAAGTGTGAACAACTGGAGAAGAGCAAATGTCAGCTGCAAGAAGAGGTGACAAAACACCACCATCATTTGGAGACTTTGGTGCTGGATGGCAGCCAAAGAGAACAGTGTACAGGAGAGGTGGCAGAAGGAGCTGACCAGGAAAGAAGTCCAAAGCTACAAGAGGTCAGCCTCGTTTTGCAAGTAAGTGAATTTCTCCCCAGTGTCCACAGGCTCTTCATTAGGAGCTTTGAAGCAGAGTGCTCATTTGGGCTTCTTTCCCACTGCAAAGAATTGTTTGCCCTGGTAGCTCCTGGGTTCTGCCTTGGTTGCTGCTGGGAGTGAGGAGGCAGAGCCGCCTCTCTGAGTCAGGCTGGGCCCTTGAAAGTGGGTGTGTGCAATTTTGTGCTGGGCAGAGCTCTCTTTTTCTTGTGGTGGTTGAAGGTGCACTGTCTCCTTCAGGCACAGGCAGCCCACCAGGCCCCACTAGGACAAACCAGAGACCATCATTGTGATTCCGTGAGAATCCAGTTGGAAGAAAGGATTAGAAATCTGGAAAGTGAATTGGAGAGGATCAAAACCACCCAAGAAGAGAGTGCTTCTCGTAAAGAAGCAACACAGGGAGAGATGGGGATGTACAAAGAGCTGTATCTGGAGGAAGTTAAAACCAGAAGATGCCTTGCCAAGAAACTGGAAAGGTAAGTCCATGCTTGTTTGGAGTGGTAATAAGAGAGTCCTTTTTCTTCCTGCATTTTCCTTGGAAATCCATCTTCTCCATCTGGCCAGCATTATTGCCCTCCATTGGCCAACAGGGTCTGATGGAGTTGCCAAGACCCTCTCCTTGATATTTGAAAAGTCGTGGCGGTCAGGGGAAGTCCCAGGTGAGGGGAAAAAGGGAAACCCACTGTGCCCATCTTTGGAAGGGGTAGAAAGGAGGGCCCTGGGAACTGCCAACGTGTCAGCCTGCCCTCTGTGCCTGGGGAGGTGATGGAAAAGATCCTTCTAGAAGCTCTGTCAAGGCACGTGGATGACAGGGAGGTGATTGGAAGCAGCAGCACAGCTTCCCCAAGGGCAAGTGCTGCTTGACCGACCTGGTGGCCTTCTAAGATGGAGTGACTGCCTCAGTGGACAAGGGCTACCCATGTCATCTCCCTGTCATTCTGGGAAGCCTTTGACACAGTCCCCCACAACATCCTTCTCTCCAAAGTGGAGAGAGAAGGATTGGATGCGTGGACTGTTAGATGGATAAGAAATTGGGTGAACAGTGCCATGCAGAGGTGGTGATCAATGGCTCAGAGTGCTGAGGGCCATCAGTGCCGAGTGGTGTCCCTGAGGGGTCTGGACTGGGCCCAGTGTTCTTTAATCTCTTCACTAATGATCCAGAGGAAGGGCTGGAGTGTGCCCTCAGCAAATTTGCAGCTGCCACCAAGCTGAGGGG